>NC_091190.1:37351354-37378854 GCF_040958095.1 Procambarus clarkii
CTGGCCTCGGGCCGGGCTTGGAGTAGAAAAACTCCCAGAACCCCATCAACCAGGTAGGTATGATAGGGAAATAGGACCGGAGTCTATGCTATAAACATCCGATGCTCGAAAAGCGGGATCAGTCAATGCTCGATCCTGCAGATACAAATAGGTGAGTACAGGCAGTACCTAGGAAGGGTTGCTCCTCTATGCAGGTCTAGATAGCAAGGTTATGTTTTCCATTATTAGTATTAGAACTACGTCGGGTGAAAGTTATAGCTTTGGGATTCGAGCAGAGGTAATCGGTTCGATAAATGTCCGTACGTGATCAGTCGAGTGTAGTATGTAATAGCTCGTCCTCAGGCCTTCTGTCAGGTAGTCACAGTGAGAGGGTGTGTGTAGCTGGAGCTCTAATTGTCCTGATACTGATACTGAAAATTGGAGTGAACTGGTGCTAGTGAGGGAGCTATATGGAGCTCTGACGGCAGAGATGGATTCCCTGCGGAAGGAGCTATGACAGATAAAGAAGCTAAGACAGACGAAACACCATCCAGAAGAAGGGAACGAGGAATGCAGCAGTAGAAAGTATTCGACATGGAATGTCGTAAAGGACAGGGGGGTCTTAACAAGACTTTGACAAGGCCACCTACAAATATATAATGACTTCCATCCCCATTCGCAGTGCTGGAGGACGAATACTGTGTGGAGACTGTAGTTCCCTCGAAAGTCATGAAAACGAAAGGTGCGCAGGTCCCTCAAGGTGCTCACAAAATAAAGGAAGTACCTAAGCAAATTTTGGTTGTTGGAGATTCTCAGGCGAGGTATCTGGATAGAACATTTTGTGCCAGAGATAGGGGGAACAGGTTAAGGGTTTGCTAATCCGGGAACAGGAATTGGGGATATTCTTAACTTGGACGTTATTATGGCTCGAAATGGAACAAACCTATTATTTGTATCAGTGCCGCTGGAAATGTTGAACGAGTTAGGAGTGAGGAACTGATACAAAGGTTTAAGACAGCCATAGAATTAGTTAGGAGCAAGGGAGGAATCCCGATCATATGTGGCATTCTTAAAAGAAAGGAAGTTGGAAATGATTGTCGAGGGTATATTTGCCGACTGGACAAATATTGCAAATCAAATGCAATATCATTTATAGATAACTGGGAACACTTCCATGGAAGAAATTAAATGTATGGTCGGGATTGGGTGCATCAATCCAGGGCTGGGGTTGTTGCTGTTGTCAACTCGTTGGAACCTGTGGTGGGAGGGGTTTGTTTGGGTTTAAACTGATAGTATATAGTGGTATGGAAATTGATATGGAGAAAGGAGGTAGTAAAGAATCGTGTTTGCGGGAGAAACAACTTGGCAAAATGATCAGGGAAGGAGTGAAGCCTCAAATACTATATACCCTAACAGTAGAAGTCTAAAAAACAAAATAAACGATTTAAATGTTCTTGTATGCATAGAAAAATAGACATTATTGCACTTACCGAAACGTGGATGAATGTAGAAAATAGAGAACTATTATATTAACTGAATATCAAATAAATGGATTTGAACCTATTTCACAGATATATTAGGCGGGGAGGAAGAGTAGCCATATATGTTACGAAAAATTTGTAATGTAGCCTTAAAGAGGGCATCAAAACTGATCTCCACACATGAACTATTTGGCAAGAATTAAAAAAAAAAGCATACAATTTTATAATAGCTATATACAGGCAACCAAATTTAGACAGAGGATGAAAAGCATCTATTGGATGAAATATCTAGAGCATCTAAGTCTAACGGTATTTGTGTCATAGGTAACTTTAATTTTAGCGGATTAAACTGGAATAACGAAGCAGAAGGTTTTCTAGAATTAATTGACGATTGTTTTTTGCGCAACACATTAAGGAACCAACGCGGGAAAATGTTTTAGATTTAGTTGTTGTTGTTGTTAAAGATTCGCTACCCGGAACAAAAAGTTCCAAGCAGCACGGGCTATGGTGAGCCCATAGTGCCTTTTTTTTTAGATTTAGTGTTAACTAACAGGGAAACACAAATTGACATCGAAATACGGAGTGAACTAGGGAACAGTGATCACAAAGAAATCAGATTTAGCATGAAATGGAATAGATCTACTGGAGAAAATTGTTAGTGCCAGATTTTCGAAAAACTGATTTTAATAGCCTAAGACATTTTGGGGTTAAATAGATTGGAAAGTCTTGGGCTTAGGGGTGGGCCGGTCTTGATAGCAAGACGTGGCCCAGCGATGGGTAATGTAAAAAGGAATTTAGATGTGGTTTCAAAGTATAGCTTATTTAAAAAATTCTAAGCAAAGCACAGAAACGTAGTATACCTATCAAATTAAATAGATCGAATACTAATAACCCGAAATGGATAACAAAGGATCTGAAGAACGCTATAGGTAGAAAGAGAGCTTGGTACAAAAGGATCAAGAATTGGGAAGTCGGTTTATAACAAGAATTCGTACAACTGGTTAGAAATGTTAAAAAGAGATAAGGAGAGCAAAACGAAAATAGGAAGTTAGTATAGCAGGGCAAGCAAAGGCAAATCGTAAAGTTTTTTTTCAGTAATATTGAACAAAGATTAGGGAAAGGATAGATAGGTCAATTAAAAACTGAGACAGGTCAGATAACGGATAATGAAGAGATGAGTTGTATTTTTAATAAATATTTCATTTCTATTTACAAGAGAAGAACTTAACTCTATGCCTTCCGTCGAACAAATCTATATGGGTGGGGACGAAGACAGGTCTACTAGTTTAACAGTTACAGGGATGATTATATTAAACAAATAGTGAAACTCAAACCAAACCAATCCCCAGGGCCGGACGAAGTGTTTGCCAGGGTGCTTAGAGAATGCAAAAAGGAGCTTTACGATCCATTGTCTACATTATTTAATAAATCATAAATCAGGCAGAGTGCCAGAGTCGTGGAAGGTTGCTAATGTGGCACCAATTTTAAAGAAGGGTTATAAATCACTTGCGTCAAACTATCGGCCAATTAGCCTAACGGCTATTGTGGGAAAGTTACTCGAATCCATAATTGCATAACCATTCATCATTTTAAAAATATAAATTAATAAATGATTCACAACATGGTTTTACAAATGGCCGTTCATGTTTAACAAATTTGCTATCATTTTATTCCAGCATAGTTGAGGCAGTTGATAGTGGTAAGGTTTGTGATGTTGCTGGTACACAATTGGCTTTAGCAAAGCTTGTGATACAGTGCCACATGAAATACTGATTAACAAGATAGCTCATGGTATTGAAAGTGCAATATTAAGTTGGATTAGGGCATGGCTATTCCAAAGGAAACAGTTAGTATAAAAGGGGTTAGGTCAGAGTGGGGTAATGTTTTTGTGGTTTGCCTCAAGGCTCTGTTCTGGGGACCTCATTTGTTTATAATATATATAAATGATTTACATCCAGGTTTGAGTAGCAGCATTTGCAAATTTGCCGATACAAAAATAGGTAGGAAAATTAACACGAAAGAAGACTCGCTATCGCTTAAAGTTGATCTACATAGGGTTTTGAAATAGTCAAAAGTATCAAAATATCATTATATATCAAATATCAAAATTCTATCCAAATAGTTTCTATATGTGGCTCAGTTTTGATTCCCTCTTAGAGACATTTAAAATTTTCCCTAACATATATAGCTACTTCCTCTCCTCATCTAAAATGTGTGTGAAATAGTTTAAATAAATTTATTTGATATTCAGCTAATAGTTCTCTATTTTTTACATTTATCCACGTTTTGGTAAGTGCAATAATATCTATTTTTTCTATGGAGATAAGTGCATTTAAATCGTTTTGTTTCTTAAACTTCTACTGTTAGGGTATTATAACCTAAGTGTATTATTATTTTAAGGCCCTTCACTTTCCCTGATCATTTTGCCAATTTGTTTCTCCCTCATACAAATTTTTATTACCTCCTTCCTCCATATCAGGGAATCAAAACGAGCCACATGTTATGGAGCTGGCGGGGTTGTTGTAGACATCTAGGTCTTCCGTTTTTTTCTTTGCTCGAGACTGGCTGAGCCGTGCTGTAGTTGGAGTTTGGTGAGGTGGCCTCCATGAGGTGGTCTTGTATCGAGTAGTTGTCGTATTTGTGGTTAGGCGGTGGAGTTCCTACTAAAATTTCCTCGTCTGAAGAGTCTGTGACGTTCGTAGTTGGTGTTTTCGTCTTTAGCCTCGCAGCCTGAGGTCAGCTCAGGTGTCGTCGATTGGTGGTAGAAGCTACTTCAGGAGTATTGGTGGTGCTGTTAGCATTTATAGACAGCACATGTGCTAGCGGAGCTGCTGACGGTGGTGATGGTAGAAGTGTTGGGACCTGGAGGGGGAAATAACTTTTTGTGCCGCCCGGGTCTTGGATAGCCAGAACGCTGTTCTTGGCCTACTATGCAAGGCCAGATTTGCCTAATAAGCCAAGTTTTCCTGGATTATTATATTTAATTTTTTTCCAATGAAATGATAAAGCTATCCATTTCACTATGTATGAGTTAATTTTATTAAATTTGAGTTACAACTAACGTAGATATGACTGAACCTAACCTATCTTAACCTAATCTAAACCAAAATAACTAAATCAATAATTTATTCTTAATATAATAATTATATTTAAAATAAACCAGTTGGAAACAATTTATTGAAAATAATCACTCGGCCTATTAGGCAGATCGGGCCTTGCATAGTAAGCCGAGAAGCTTCTGGCTACTAGGTACGACATATAATTTTAATATAATAACTGAAGAATATATTACACTAATTACACAATCGCACAACGTTTCGAACCTCCATGGTTCATTCTCAAGTGAAAAGAGATTACAGAACTTGTTATTTTATACCAGTACGGGGTCAGGTGATAAACAAGTACAATAAAGGAAAAGACAAGGGGGATACATAGGGGATAAATGGGGGGACGAAGCACATAAATTAATCAGTTGTAATAGGCTGTTATGTTGAGCAGTGTCTTGAGAGAAGATGCTCACCAAATTGATTGGGCGATGGCTTCTTCAATAACGAATTGTAAAACACTTATAACAGAAACATAATAATTGAATCTGCTTTGATACAGATTACAAAAGTTCACTACAGTTATTTGTTCACTACACAATTTTATATCGAACGAAGCAGCAGCAGATCGATTCAGTCATGTAATTTCCAATCGATTTAAAACTTTGTTTGCGAATTCTAAGCACAAATCTTCAATCATTATCAACGCTACGTTGTAGATTTCTGCTGTGAAATCCATGTTCATATATGAATTTATCTTCATATTCGACGGATAATATCTTCAGCCATATTCGATTTATATTTCTCCCATAACTCTGTAGGAGATGGAGAGCAGGCGGTCAATATGATTGCAAACAATGCATAAAATTGATTTGGATGTGACGTGTTGGAAGTGTCATTAATGCATACATCCCAGTGTTACCTAATTAGGTAAAATTATTACCTAACCTATGATACGTATAGGTCAAGTAATAATTGTAATTACGAAGCAATAAGATGCTTATCTTAAGATACTAACAAGGTTAGGTAAGGTCGGTGTTTTCTATGAATCTTTTTAAGGGTATCTATTATGTTTAGTATATCACCTATGCACGTAGTTAATAAGTCAATATTGGACTTTACGAATTTGCGAGAACGGGTTGTCTACTGGCATTCCATGTGTAATACATATGCATTTCCTAATACAGCAGTGTTTTCGCAAATGCGTCATTTTGACATAACGTGATGAAAGCAGTTAACGTTGTAGCCGGTGGATTCATAGCTGTTGTACATTTGCAGCTGTGAAATAAATGTGTTGTCCATTTTCTTGTTTTCAAAACAAAAACAAAAAATACTAACGAAATACTTCAATTTAAATGCAGATCAATCGACACAGCTCAACTTCACCACTAATTGCACTGAAAAATCACAACAGTTAAAAAAACGAAATGAAAAAAGAAACACAAGATATACCCACAAAATGAACGGTATGGTAAACAATACAGCCCAATTCCAATGCAACGTCAAACAAAATAATTAAATCAAAATGAAAATAAATCAAAACCTACGAAAATTCCATTTATCAATGTAATCGGAAACATTGAAATGGAATCGTAACATATTTTGTATATCGTGCAACAGATGGCGCTGTTTAAAAAAAAAACGCCTGCTTTTACCTGTCACAGGTGTGGCATCTAAATAGTAGGTACAAAAACACGCACGTATTCGAATGGAACGTTGTCAAAATTTCAAAGGAATAGGTGAAGAACTTTTGGAGATTACAGCGTGTGTTGCTCTTACGTCCTATAGATGGTGCTGGTTTTCAAAAAAGTGTGTTTTCTTCCCTGTTACAGGTGAGGTATGCATGTTTATGGTGAGTTTATCCTCACCTATTACAGGTGAGGTATGTTTGTCATTACATGCTTGCATATAGTAAGCATGTAAAAACACTCGCCTATTCGAATGTAATGTTGTCAAAATTTCAAAGCAATCAGTAAAGAGGTTTCATTGATTTCCCTCACATGAAAAAAAAAACGAAAAACACAGCTCATCAAAAAAAAGCATGTTTTTTCCCGTCACAGATGTGACATCTATATAGTATGTATATAAAAACTCGCCCATATGTGAAGGGAACTTTGTGTGATGATTTCAAGGCAATCGGTGAAGAACTTTCTAAGATTAGCGATTTTGAACAAACGAACATTTCCATTTTTATATATATACTAGCTGTACCCGGCCATGCGTTGCTGTGGCTCAGCAACGCATGTGCGTTGCTGAGCCAGAGCAACCTTCCCTTGTCTCCCAGTCCTCACCACCACCACTCCCCCTCCCCTGTCCCCTCGTCATCCCAACCATTCTCCATTCCCCCGTCCCCTCGTCCCCCCTACCATTTCCTCCCACCCTCATCCCTGCATCCTCCCCACCATCCCCGACTCCACCGTCCCGTCGTCCTTCTAACCATTCCCCACTCCGCCATCCCCTCATACTTTCCTCCATCTCCCACTCCCCCCATCCCTCCGGCCTCCCTTTCATTCCCCTCTTTCCTGTTCCCTCGTCCCTCTGCACCATCCCCCACTCTCCTGTCTCCTTGTCCTTCCCATCATTCTCCATTCCCCTGTCCTCTCGTCCCCACCATCCCCAACAGCTCCCCCGTCCCCTCCATCCCCAACAGCTCCCCCGTCCCCTCCATCCCCAACAGCTCCCCCGTCCCCTCCATCCCCAACAGCTCCCCCGTCCCCTCCATCCCCAACAGCTCCCCCGTCCCCTCCATCCCCAACAGCTCCCCCGTCCCCTCCATCCCCAACAGCTCCCCCGTCCCCTCCATCCCCAACAGCTCCCCCGTCCCCTCCATCCCCAACAGCTCCCCCGTCCCCTCCATCCCCAACAGCTCCCCCGTCCCCTCCATCCCCAACAGCTCCCCCGTCCCCTCCATCCCCAACAGCTCCCCGTCCCCTCCATCCCCAACAGCTCCCCCGTCCCCTCCATCCCCAACAGCTCCCCCGTCCCCTCCATCCCCAACAGCTCCCCCGTCCCCTCCATCCCCAACAGCTCCCCCGTCCCCTCCATCCCCAACAGCTCCCCGTCCCCTCCATCCCCAACAGCTCCCCCGTCCCCTCCATCCCCAACAGCTCCCCCGTCCCCTCCATCCCCAACAGCTCCCCCGTCCCCTCCATCCCCAACAGCTCCCCCGTCCCCTCCATCCCCAACAGCTCCCCCGTCCCCTCCATCCCCAACAGCACCCCCGTCCCCTCCATCCCCAACAGCACCCCCGTCCCCTCCATCCCCAACAGCACCCCCGTCCCCTCCATCCCCAACAGCACCCCCGTCCCCTCCATCCCCAACTCCTCCGTCCCCTCATCCTTCCCACCATTACCCCCTTCCTTGTCCCGTCGTTCTCAGTACCATCCCCCACTCCCGTCCCTCGTCCTTCCCCACCATTCCCCACTCCCTCGTCCATTGAATTCCCAAATGATCTGATGTTCCCATTAGAAAATTGGGAACATCAAATGATCTGATGTTCCATCACTGAAATATAAGAAAAACTATTAAAAAAACGAAATGAAAAAAATGAAGAAATACAAAAATAAACTATACTCACGATGAACGGTATGGTAAACAACGAAGCTCAATTCCAACGCATTGTCACAAAATAATTAATTCAAAATGAAAATAATTAGAAATCTATGAAAATTCAAATTATTTAACAATGAAATTTGAAACATTGAAATGGAATCGTAACATACATAGTATTGCGTGAGTTGTTCTTACATGCAACAGATGGCGCTGTTTTTCACAAATACATGTTTTTACTGTCACAAGTGTGTGGCATCTCTACTTATACTCACGAAATTAACGGTATGGTAAACAACACGGCTAAATTCCAATGCAATATCACACAAAATAGTTTTATCAAAATGAAAATAATTCGAAATATATGAAAATTTATTTTGTCAATGCAGTAAAAAAGATTGAAATGGACTCGTAACATACATGTTAGTGTGTGTGGCTCTTACGTGCAACATATGATGCTGTTTCTTAAAGAAGAATTTTTTTACCTTTTGCACGTGTGGCATGCAAAAGCATCTATACTTTCGAAATGAATGGTGTGGTAAAAACGTCTCAATTCCAACACAATGTCACACAAAATAATTAAATCAAAATTAAAATATATCAATCTATGAAAATTAAATTTATTAATGCAATTGGAAACATTGAAATGGAAATCATAACATATTTAGTATAACGTGTGTGTTGCTATTATGTTCAACATAGGGCACTGTTTTTTCTTTAAATTATGTTTTTACCTGTCACAGGTATGGCATCAATATAGTAGGCATATAAAAACACGTGCATATCCGAATGCAACGTTATGTCAGAATTTCAAAGCAATCAGTGAAGAACTTTGGGAGATAACAGCGTGTGTTGCTCTTACGTCCAACAGATGGCGCTATTTATAAAAGAAAAGCATGTTTTTTTCCCGTCACAGGTGAGACATGTATATAGCAAGTATATAAAAACATGAGCCTATTCAAATGCAACGTTGTCAAAATTTCAAAGCATTCGGTAAAGAGGTTTCAAAGATTTCTCTCACATGAAAAACACATGAAAAACAATTTTCCAAAGAAGGCATGTTTTTTCTGTCAGACATGACATCAATAAAATATGTATATAAAAACCCACTCTGATGCGAATGAAACATTGTGTGAAAGTTTCAAAGCAATCGGTGAAGAACTTTAGGAGATTAGCGATTTTGAACAAACGAACATTTCTATTGCTATTTATATAGACTAGCTGTACCCGCCACGCGTTGCTGTGGCTCAGCAATGCATGTGCGTTGCTGAGCCATAACAATCTTCCCTGTCCCC
Organism: Procambarus clarkii; assembly: GCF_040958095.1. Taxonomy (NCBI): domain Eukaryota; kingdom Metazoa; phylum Arthropoda; class Malacostraca; order Decapoda; family Cambaridae; genus Procambarus; species Procambarus clarkii. Next base: position 37,360,703 of record NC_091190.1, read on the forward strand.
CAGTCCTCACCACCATTCCCCCCTCACCCGTCTTCTCGGCCTCCCACCCATTCCCTACTCCACCGTACCCTCGTCCTCTCCACCATCCCCTCTTCATTTCTACCATGCCCCACTTCCCTGTCCCTTTTTCCTCCACACCCCCTCTCATTTCTGCCCCCTTCGTCATCCCCACCATTCCCCACTCCCTCGTCCGATGCCTTCCCAAATGCCCTGATGTTCCCATCAGAAAATTGGGAACATCAAGTGATCTGATGTTCCCATTACTGAAATATAAGAAAAACAGGAAAAAATATAAATATGAAAAAATAAAAAAAATAAACTACTCACGAAATGAACGGTATGGTAAACACAGCTCAATTCCAACGCAATTCACTCAAAATCTATAAATAAAAATGGAAAAGTTCGTTTTTTCAAAATCGCTAATCTTCGAAAGTTCTTTACCGATTGCTTTGAAATTTTCACACGTTCCATTCGCATCCGAGCGGGTTTTTATATACATACTATATAGATGTGACGTCTGTGACGGGGAAAAAAAATATGCTATTATGAAAAACTGTGTTTTTCATGTGAGGAAAAATCTTCGAAACCTCTTTATCGATTGCTTTGAAATTTTTACACAACGTTGCATTCGAATAGGCGAGTGTTTTATATACCTACTATAGACATGCCTCACCGGTGGCAGGAAGAATTTTTTTTTTTCTTTTTTTTTTTTTTTTTGAAAAACAGCCCCATCTGCAGGACGTAAGAGCAACACACACTATAATCTCCTAAAGTTCTTCACCAATTGCTTTGAAATTTTGGCACAACGTTCCATTTGAATACATTCATGATTTTATACACCTGCAGTTTAGATGCCACACCTATGAAGGTAAACAAAAATTTTAAACAGCGCCATCTGTTGCACGTCAGAGCAATACAAAATGTTAAGATTCCATTTCAATGTTTCCGATTGAATTGATAAAATGAATTTTCATAGATTTTATTTTCATTTTGATTTATATATTTTGTGACATTGCATTGGAATTGCGCTGTGTTGTTTACCATACCTTTCATTTTGTGGGTATATTTTTCTTTTCATTTCATTTTTTAACTGTTCTATTTATTTTTCAGTGCATCAGTGCAGTTGGAGGTGAAATTGAGTTGTCGATTGATTTGTTTGAATTGAAGTATTTCGTTAGTATTTTTTGTTTTGAAAACAAGAAACTCGTCAACGCGTTTATTTCACAGATGCAAATGTGCAACAAACATCAATGAATCCATCTGCTACAACGTTAACTGCTTTCTTCACGTTATGTGAAAATGACGCATTTGCGAAAACATTGCTGTATTCGGAAGTGCTTACATATTGCACATGGAATGCCAGTAGAAAATCATTTGAACGACGCAAACGAGGAGAGCTAGTCGACGGACAACCTGGCATATTCAAACAAATTACAATAGGCAGACTGTACACCGTGCATTCCAATCAGAATGAATGCTTCTTTCTTCGCATTCTGTTGGTAAATGTGCCGGTCCAACGTCTTAACAGCAATTTAAATTTGTCAATGGCGTAACACATGCCATTAACCGTATTGCATGTCAAGCTTTGAATTTATTGGCGAACGACCGACACCGGGATGTATGCATAAATATGCGTCCAAAATGTCACATCCTAATCAAATTCGTGCATTGTTTGCAATCATATTAACCACCGGCTCTCCTTCATCTCCAACAGAGGTTTGGGAGAAATATAAATCGCACATGGCTGAAAATATTATCCGTCGAATACGAAGGAAAATTCATATATGAACATGGATTCCAAAGCAAAAATATACAACGAAGCGTTGATAATGATAAAAGATTTTTGCTTAGAAATCGTGAACAAAGTTATCAATCAGTTGGAAATTCCATCAGCGAATAGAGCTGCTGCTGCTTCGTTCGATGTAGAATTACGTCGTGAACAAAATTAAAACATGGGTGATCTGTTAGTGTATGTGCAATCAAATATTCCTAAGCTAACGCTTGAGCGAAAAGGCATTCACAATCAAATAATTCACTGTGAATAATGGGTTTGAAGAAATCTAATTAGATACACCAGGAGGAATTGGTAAAACCTTCCTAATTAGATTGATTCTAACAGCATTTCGACCCCAAAATGGCATAACCTTAGCTCTTGAGTCGTTCGGAATAGCTGCGACATTGCTACCAGGTGGAAGAACTGCTCATTCGGTTTGAAATTGCCAATGAACATGTAATTCGCTGAAACCCCACGTGCAACATTTCCAAAGCATCCAGCTTGGGAAACGTATTGCAGAAATGCAAACGTATTTTTTGGGATGAATGCACAATGGCTCACAAAAAATCTCTCGAGGCTCTTGATCGATCATTGCAAGATTTGTGTGGAAACATCAGACCATTTAGAAACGCATTAATATTGCTTGCAGGAGATTTCAGGCAAATATTATCTGTAATTCCTCGATCAACACCAGCGGAAGAAATAAATGCTTTCCTGAAATACTCTTCTTTGTGGCGTCACATAAAGACGTTAAAATTAACTACACATGGACGTGTTCAGCTGCAAAACGATCCATCAGCTGAGACAGTCTCACATCAATTGCTGGAAATTGGGAACGGAAACGTGCCAGTTGATCTGACCTCAGGACGAATTTCATTGCCTCACAACTTCTGCAATTCCGTGAAGTCAAAAGAAAAATTGGTTGAAAAGTATTTCCCAATATTCAACCCAATTATATGAATCACGTTTGACTGAGTGAACGAGCTGTTATTGCAGCCAAGAACAAAGACGTCTTGGACCTTAACAATATTATTTAGTCTAACATCCATAGCGAGGTAGTCACATAAGTCCGTCGACACTGTTGTGGAAGCAGATGAAGCGGTTAATTATTCAACAGAATTTTTTAATTTACTTAATCTGCCAGGGATAACATCACACGTACGGCAATTGAAAATCGACGTGCCAATTATCATGTTGCGAAATATCAACCAGCCAAAACTTTGCAACGCCACGTGCCTTGCAGTAAAAAAATTAATCAGCGACGTCGTAGAAGCAACAATCTTGACAAGACCTTTCAAAGGCTTGTGAATGGTCCAGGACGGACCGAAACGTCGTTGTCCCTTCACCTTCTTGTGTGTGGTCTGGTCAGCAAGACTTTTCAAAGATGAAGATGTCCTCGTTCCTCGCATTCCTATGATTCCAACAGATATGCCATTTCATTTTAAGAGATTGTAATTTCCGATTCGATTGGCATTTGCAATCACCATCAACAAAGCTCAGGGTCGATCTTTAGAATTGTGCAGTTTATATCTAAAAACGGTTTACTTATCACATGGACAATATGTTGCGTGTTCTAGAATCGGAAAAACCAGACAATTTCTATCTCCACAGAGTGGGACAACAACAAAATATTGTATACCCAGAAGCATTGTGAAATTAAACATATTAGTAACGTATGCTTTCTCTTTTCTTTCTTTCCCATTTAACCAGAGTGAGCCATAGCCACGCATGGCGGGTACAGCTAGTAATTAAATAAAAATGAAAATAAATCAATCTATGAAAATTAAATTTATCAATGCAATCAGAAACATTGAAATAGAATTTGTAACATATTTTGTATAGCATGTCTGTTGCTCTTACATGCAACAGATGGTACTGTTTTTTTTTTTAAACGCATGGTTTTACCTGTCACGGGTGGCATCTATATAGTAGGTATATAAAAAGATTCCCCTATTCGAATGCAACGTTGTCAAAATTTCAAAGCAATGGGTAAAGAGGTTAAGATTTCCTTACATGAAAAACACACGAAAAGCAGAGTTTTCAGAAAAAGCATGTTTTTTAACGTCAGAAACGTGACATCTATATAGTATGAATATAAAAACCTTCTCGGATGCGACTGAAACATTGTGTGAAAATTTCAAAGCAATCGGTGAGGAACTTTAGGAGATTAGCGGTTGTGCACAAATGAACATTTCCATTTTTATTTATATAGACTAGCTGTACCCGGCCATGCGTTGCTGTGGCTCAGCAACGCATGTGCGTTGCTGAGCCACAGCAACCTTTCCCCTGTCTCCCAGTCCTCACCACCATTCCCCCCCTCCCCTGTCACCTTGTCATTCCCCAAATTCTCCATTCCCCCGTCCCCTCGTTCCCACCATCCCAACTTCCCCCCCCCCTTTCCCCTCGTCCTCCACACAATTACCCCCTTCCCTGTCCCCTCGTCTTTCCCACCACCTGTCTGTCTGGGTCTGTCTGTCGGTCTGTCTGGGTCTGTCTGCCTGTCTGTCTGGGTCTGTCTGCCTGTCTGTCTGGGTCTGTCTGCCTGTCTGTCTGGGTCTGTCTGCCTGTCTGTCTGGGTCTGTCTGCCTGTCTGTCTGGGTCTGTCTGTCTGGGTCTGTCTGCCTGTCTGTCTGGGTCTGTCTGCCTGTCTGTCTGGGTCTGTCTGCCTGTCTGTCTGGGTCTGTCTGCCTGTCTGTCTGGGTCTGTCTGCCTGTCTGTCTGGGTCTGTCTGCCTGTCAGTCTGGGTCTGTCTGCCTGTCAGTCTGGGTCTGTCTGCCTGTCAGTCTGGGTCTGTCTGCCTGTCTGTCTGGGTCTGTCTGCCTGTCTGTCTGGGTCTGTCTGCCTGTCTGTCTGGGTCTGTCTGCCTGTCTGTCTGTGCCTGTCTGTCTGTGCCTGTCTGTCTGTGCCTGTCTGTCTGTGCCTGTCTGTCTGTGCCTGTCTGTCTGTGCCTGTCTGTCTGTGCCTGTCTGTCTGTGCCTGTCTGTCTGTGCCTGTCTGTCTGTGCCTGTCTGTCTGTGCCTGTCTGTCTGTGCCTGTCTGTCTGTGCCTGTCTGTCTGTGCCTGTCTGTCTGTGCCTGTCTGTCTGTGCCTGTCTGTCTGTGCCTGTCTGTCTGTGCCTGTCTGTCTGTGCCTGTCTGTCTGTGCCTGTCTGTCTGTGCCTGTCTGTCTGTGCCTGTCTGTCTGTGCCTGTCTGTCTGTGCCTGTCTGTCTGTGCCTGTCTGTCTGTGCCTGTCTGTCTGTGCCTGTCTGTCTGTGCCTGTCTGTCTGTGCCTGTCTGTCTGTGCCTGTCTGTCTGTGCCTGTCTGTCTGTGCCTGTCTGTCTGTGCCTGTCTGTCTGTGCCTGTCTGTCTGTGCCTGTCTGTCTGTGCCTGTCTGTCTGTGCCTGTCTGTCTGTGCCTGTCTGTCTGTGCCTGTCTGTCTGGGCCTGTCTGTCTGGGCCTGTCTGTCTGGGCCTGTCTGTCTGGGCCTGTCTGTCTGGGCCTGTCTGTCTGGGCCTGTCTGTCTGGGCCTGTCTGTCTGGGCCTGTCTGTCTGGGCCTGTCTGTCTGGGCCTGTCTGTCTGGGCCTGTCTGTCTGGGCCTGTCTGTCTGGGCCTGTCTGTCTGGGCCTGTCTGTCTGGGCCTGTCTGTCTGGGCCTGTCTGTCTGGGCCTGTCTGTCTGGGCCTGTCTGTCTGGGCCTGTCTGTCTGGGCCTGTCTGTCTGGGCCTGTCTGTCTGGGCCTGTCTGTCTGGGCCTGTCTGTCTGGGCCTGTCTGTCTGGGCCTGTCTGTCTGGGCCTGTCTGTCTGGGCCTGTCTGTCTGGGCCTGTCTGTCTGGGCCTGTCTGTCTGGGCCTGTCTGTCTGGGCCTGTCTGTCTGGGCCTGTCTGTCTGGGCCTGTCTGTCTGGGCCTGTCTGTCTGGGCCTGTCTGTCTGGGCCTGTCTGTCTGGGCCTGTCTGTCTGGGCCTGTCTGTCTGGGCCTGTCTGTCTGGGCCTGTCTGTCTGTCTGGGCCTGTCTGTCTGTCTGGGCCTGTCTGTCTGTCTGGGCCTGTCTGTCTGTCTGGGCCTGTCTGTCTGTCTGGGCCTGTCTGTCTGTCTGGGCCTGTCTGTCTGTCTGGGCCTGTCTGTCTGTCTGGGCCTGTCTGTCTGTCTGGGCCTGTCTGTCTGTCTGGGCCTGTCTGTCTGTCTGGGCCTGTCTGTCTGTCTGGGCCTGTCTGTCTGTCTGGGCCTGTCTGTCTGTCTGGGCCTGTCTGTCTGTCTGGGCCTGTCTGTCTGTCTGGGTCTGTCTGTCTGTCTGGGTCTGTCTGTCTGGGTCTGTGTGTGTGTGTGTCTGGGTCTGTCCTGTCTGTGTGTCTGGGTCTGTCTGGGTCTCTGTCTGTCTGTGTGTGTGGGTCTGTCTGTGTGTGTGTGTGGGTCTGTCTGTGTGTGTGTGTGTGTGTGTGTGTGGGGGTCTGTCTGTGTATGTGTGTGTGTGTGTGTGGGGGGGTCTGTGTGTGGGTCTGTCTGTGTGTGTGTGTGTGGGTCTGTCTGTCTGTGTGTGTGTGTGGGTCTGTCTGTCTGTGTGTGTGTGTGGGTCTGTCTGTCTGTGTGTGTGTGTGGGTCTGTCTGTGTATGTGTGTGTGTGTGTGTGTGTGGGTCTGTCTGTGTGGGTCTGTCTGTGTGTGTGTGTGGGGGTCTGTCTGTGTGTGTGTGTGTGGGTCTGTCTGTGTGTGTGTGTGTGTGGGTCTGTCTGTGTGTGTGTGTGTGGGTCTGTCTGTCTGTGTGTGTGTGTGGGTCTGTCTGTCTGTGTGTGTGTGGGTCTGTCTGTCTGTGTGTGTGGGTCTGTGTGTGTGGGTCTGTGTGTGTGGGTCTGTGTGTGTGGGTCTGTGTGTGGGTCTGTGTGTGTGGGTCTGTCTGTGTGGGTCTGTCTGTGTGGGTCTGTGTGTGTGTGTGTGTCTGGGTCTGTGTGTCTGGGTCTGTCTGTCTGTGTGTGTGGGTCTGTGTGTGTGTGGGTCTGTCTGTGTGTGTGTGTGTGTGTGTGTGGGTCTGTCTGTGTATGTGTGTGTGGGTCTGTCTGTGTGTGTGTGTGTGGGTCTGTCTGTGTGTGTGTGTGTGGGTCTGTCTGTGTGTGTGTGGGTCTGTCTGTGTGTGTGTGGGTCTGGGTCTGTCTGTGTGTGTGTGTGTGGGTCTGTCTGTCTGTGTGTGTGTGGGTCTGTCTGTCTGTGTGTGTGGGTCTGTCTGTCTGTGTGGGTCTGTCTGTCTGTGTGGGTCTGTCTGTCTGTGTGGGTCTGTCTGTCTGTGTGTGTGGGTCTGTCTGTGTGTGTGGGTCTGTCTGTCTGTGTGTCTGGGTCTGTCTGTGTCTATCTGTGTGTGTGTCTGGGTCTGTCTGTCTGTGTGTCTGGGTCTGTCTGTGTGTCTGGGTCTGTCTGTGTGTCTGTCTGTCTGTGTGTGTGGGTCTGTCTGTCTGTGTGTGTGGGTCTGTCTGTCTGTGTGTGTGGGTCTGTCTGTCTGTGTGTGTGGGTCTGTTTGTGTGTGTGTCTGGGTCTGTCTTTGTGTGTGTGTCTGGGTCTGTCTTTGTGTGTGTGTCTGGGTCTGTCTTTGTGTGTGTGTCTGGGTCTGTCTTTGTGTGTGTGTCTGGGTCTGTCTTTGTGTGTGTGTCTGGGTCTGTCTTTGTGTGTGTGTCTGGGTCTGTCTTTGTGTGTGTGTCTGGGTCTGTCTTTGTGTGTGTGTCTGGGTCTGTCTTTGTGTGTGTGTCTGGGTCTGTGTTTGTGTGTGTGTCTGGGTCTGTCTGTGTGTGTGGGTCTGTCTGTGTGTGTGGGTCTGTCTGTGTGTGTGTGTCTGGGTCTGTCTGTGTCTGTGTGTCTGGGTCTGTGTGTCTGGGTCTGTCTGTGTGTGTGTGTCTGGGTCTGTGTGTCTGTGTGTGTGTGTCTGTGTGTGTGTGTCTGGGTCTGTGTGTCTGGGTCTGTGTGTCTGGGTCTGTGTGTCTGGGTCTGTGTGTCTGGGTCTGTGTGTCTGGGTCTGTGTGTCTGGGTCTGTGTGTCTGGGTCTGTGTGTCTGGGTCTGTGTGTCTGGGTCTGTGTGTCTGGGTCTGTGTGTCTGGGTCTGTGTGTCTGTGTGTGTCTGTGTGTGTCTGTGTGTGTCTGTGTGTGTCTGGGTCTGTGTGTCTGGGTCTGTGTGTCTGGGTCTGTGTGTGTGTGTGTGTGTGTGTGTGTGTGTGTGTGTGTGTGTGTGTGTCTGGGTCTGTGTGTGTGTGTGTGTGTGTCTGGGTCTGTGTGTGTGTGTGTGTGTGTCTGGGTCTGTGTGTGTGTGTGTGTGTCTGGGTCTGTGTGTGTGTGTGTGTGTCTGGGTCTGTGTGTGTGTGTGTGTGTCTGGGTCTGTCTGTGTGTGTGTCTGGGTCTGTCTGTGTGTGTGTGTGTCTGGGTCTGTCTGTGTGTGTGTGTCTGGGTCTGTCTGTGTGTGTGTGTCTGGGTCTGTCTGTGTGTGTGTGTGTCTGGGTCTGTCTATGTGTCTGGGTCTGTCTGGGTCTGTGTGTCTGGGTCTGTCTATGTGTCTGGGTCTGTGTGTGTGTGTGTGTGTCTGGGTCTGTGTGTGTGTGTGTGTCTGGGTCTGTGTGTGTGTCTGGGTCTGTGTGTGTGTGTGTGTGTGTGTGTGTGTGTGTGTGTGTGTGTGTGTGTGTGTGTGTGTGTGTGTGTGTGTGTGTGTGTCTGGGTCTGTGTGTGTGTGTCTGGGTCTGTGTGTGTGTGTGTCTGGGTCTGTGTGTGTGTGTGTGTGTGTCTGGGTCTGTCTGTGTGTGTGTGTGTCTGGGTCTGTCTGTGTGTGTGTGTGTGTGTGTGTCTGGGTCTGTGTGTGTGTGTGTCTGGGTCTGTCTGTCTGTGTGTGTGTGTCTGGGTCTGTCTGTCTGTGTGTGTGTGTCTGGGTCTGTCTGTCTGTGTGTGTGTGTCTGGGTCTGTCTGTCTGTGTGTGTGTGTCTGGGTCTGTCTGTCTGTGTGTGTGTGTCTGGGTCTGTCTGTCTGTGTGTGTGTGTCTGGGTCTGTCTGTCTGTGTGTGTGTGTCTGGGTCTGTCTGTCTGTGTGTGTGTGTCTGGGTCTGTCTGTCTGTGTGTGTGTGTCTGGGTCTGTCTGTCTGTGTGTGTGTGTGTCTGGGTCTGTCTGTCTGTGTGTGTGTGTGTCTGGGTCTGTCTGTCTGTGTGTGTGTGTCTGGGTCTGTCTGTGTGTGTGTGTCTGGGTCTGTCTGTGTGTGTGTGTCTGGGTCTGTCTGTGTGAGTGTGTCTGGGTCTGTCTGTGTGAGTGTGTCTGGGTCTGTCTGTGTCTGGGTCTGTCTGTGTCTGGGTCTGTCTGTGTCTGGGTCTGTCTGTGTCTGGGTCTGTCTGGGTCTGTCTGTGTCTGGGTCTGTCTGTGTCTGGGTCTGTCTGTGTCTGGGTCTGTCTGTGTCTGGGTCTGTCTGTGTCTGGGTCTGTCTGTGTCTGGGTCTGTCTGTGTCTGGGTCTGTCTGTGTGTCTGGGTCTGTCTGTGTGTCTGGGTCTGTCTGTGTGTCTGGGTCTGTCTGTGTGTCTGGGTCTGTCTGTGTGTCTGGGTCTGTCTGTGTGTCTGGGTCTGTCTGTGTGTCTGGGTCTGTCTGTGTGTCTGGGTCTGTCTGTGTGTCTGGGTCTGTCTGTGTGTCTGGGTCTGTCTGTGTGTCTGGGTCTGTCTGTGTGTCTGGGTCTGTCTGTGTGTCTGGGTCTGTCTGTGTGTCTGGGTCTGTGTGTGTGTGTGTGTGTGTCTGGGTCTGTGTGTGTGTGTGTGTGTGTCTGGGTCTGTGTGTGTGTGTGTGTGTCTGGGTCTGTGTGTGTGTGTGTGTGTGTGTCTGGGTCTGTGTGTGTGTGTGTGTGTGTCTGGGTCTGTGTGTGTGTGTGTGTGTCTGGGTCTGTGCGTGTGTGTGTGTGTCTGGGTCTGTGTGTGTGTGTGTGTGTGTGTGTCTGGGTCTGTGTGTGTGTGTGTGTGTGTGTGTGTCTGGGTCTGTGTGTGTGTGTGTGTGTCTGGGTCTGTGTGTGTGTGTGTGTGTCTGGGTCTGTGTGTGTGTGTGTGTGTCTGGGTCTGTCTCTGTGTGTGTGTGTGTGTGTGTGTGTGTGTCTGGGTCTGTGTGTGTGTGTGTGTCTGGGTCTGTCTGTCTGTGTGTGTGTGTCTGGGTCTGTCTGTCTGTGTGTGTGTGTCTGGGTCTGTCTGTCTGTGTGTGTGTGTCTGGGTCTGTCTGTCTGTGTGTGTGTGTCTGGGTCTGTCTGTCTGTGTGTGTGTGTCTGGGTCTGTCTGTCTGTGTGTGTGTGTCTGGGTCTGTCTGTCTGTCTGTGTGTGTGGGTCTGTCTGTGTGTGTGTGTCTGGGTCTGTCTGTCTGTGTGTGTGTGTCTGGGTCTGTCTGTGTGAGTGTGTGTGTCTGGGTCTGTCTGTGTCTGGGTCTGTCTGTGTCTGGGTCTGTCTGTGTCTGGGTCTGTCTGTGTCTGGGTCTGTCTGTGTCTGGGTCTGTCTGTGTCTGGGTCTGTCTGTGTCTGGGTCTGTCTGTGTCTGGGTCTGTCTGTGTCTGGGTCTGTCTGTGTCTGGGTCTGTCTGTGTCTGGGTCTGTCTGTGTCTGTGTCTGTCTGTGTCTGGGTCTGTCTGTGTCTGTGTCTGTCTGTGTCTGGGTCTGTCTGTGTCTGGGTCTGTCTGTGTCTGGGTCTGTCTGTGTCTGGGTCTGTCTGTGTCTGGGTCTGTCTGTGTCTGGGTCTGTCTGTGTCTGGGTCTGTCTGTGTCTGGGTCTGTGTGTCTGGGTCTGTGTGTCTGGGTCTGTGTGTGTGTGTCTGGGTCTGTCTGTGTGTGTGTGTGTGTGTGTGTCTGGGTCTGTGTGTGTGTGTGTCTGGGTCTGTCTGTCTGTGTGTGTGTGTGTCTGGGTCTGTCTGTCTGTGTGTGTGTGTGTCTGGGTCTGTCTGTCTGTGTGTGTGTGTGTCTGGGTCTGTCTGTCTGTGTGTGTGTGTGTCTGGGTCTGTCTGTCTGTGTGTGTGTGTCTGGGTCTGTCTGTCTGTGTGTGTGTGTCTGGGTCTGTCTGTCTGTGTGTGTGTGTCTGGGTCTGTCTGTCTGTGTGTGTGTGTCTGGGTCTGTCTGTCTGTGTGTGTGTGTCTGGGTCTGTCTGTGTCTGGGTCTGTCTGTGTCTGGGTCTGTCTGTGTCTGGGTCTGTCTGTGTCTGGGTCTGTCTGTGTCTGGGTCTGTGTGTCTGGGTCTGGGTCTGTGTGTCTGGGTCTGGGTCTGTGTGTCTGGGTCTGGGTCTGTGTGTCTGGGTCTGGGTCTGTGTGTCTGGGTCTGTGTGTCTGGGTCTGTGTGTCTGGGTCTGTGTGTCTGGGTCTGTGTGTCTGTCTCTGTTTGAGTCTGTCTCTGTTTGAGTCTGTCTCTGTTTGAGTCTGTCTCTGTTTGAGTCTGTCTCTGTTTGAGTCTGTCTCTGTTTGAGTGTCTGTCTCTGTTTGAGTGTCTGTCTCTGTTTGAGTGTCTGTCTCTGTGTGTGTGTCTGTCTGTCTCTGTGTGTGTGTCTGTCTGTCTCTGTGTGTGTGTCTGTCTGTCTCTGTGTGTGTGTCTGTCTGTCTCTGTGTGTGTGTCTGTCTGTCTCTGTGTGTGTGTCTGTCTGTCTCTGTGTGTGTGTCTGTCTGTCTCTGTGTGTGTGTCTGTCTGTCTCTGTGTGTGTGTCTGTCTGTCTCTGTGTGTGTGTCTGTCTGTCTCTGTGTGTGTGTCTGTCTGTCTCTGTGTGTGTGTCTGTCTGTGTGTGTGTGTCTGTCTGTCTGTCTCTGTGTGTGTGTGTCTGTCTGTGTGTGTGTGTGTGTCTGTCTGTGTGTGTGTGTGTGTCTGTCTGTGTGTGTGTGTCTGTCTAGGTCTGTGTGTGTGTCTGTCTAGGTCTGTGTGTGTGTGTCTGTCTAGGTCTGTGTGTGTGTGTCTGTCTAGGTCTGTGTGTGTCTGTCTAGGTCTGTGTGTGTCTGGGTCTGTGTGTGTCTGGGTCTGTGTGTGTGTGGGGTTCTGGGTCTGTGTGTGTGTGTGTGCGCGCGCGCGCATGGGTGGGTCTGTGTGTGTGTTGGGGGGGGGGTGTCTGGGTCTGTGTGTGTGTGTGTGGGGGGGGGGTCTGGGTCTGTGTGTGTGTGGGAGTCTGGGTCTGTGTGTGTGTGTGTGCGTGGAAGGGTCTCGGTCTGTGTGCGTGGAAGGGTCTTGGTCTGTGTGTGTGTGGGGGGGGGTCTTGGTCTGTGTGTGTGTGTGGGGGGGGGGGTCTTGGTCTATATGTGTGTGGGGGGGGGGGGGTCTGGGTCTCTCTGCACTTCAGTCTGCTCTGGCATTCTGCGAGACTATGGCGGCGGGCTCTTGTGGCATCCATTATGAGATGCTTCGCCATCTCCCTCCGTGCACCTCTCAGTATTTTCTGTTTAGAGTCTGTATAATCGGGTCTGGGAGTCGTCGTCAGTTCCTGAGGACTGGCTCGATGCCGTTGTCCTCCCTGTTCGGAATCCAGGGTCTCTAGCGAGATTCCGTAAGGACTTCCGGCCTATTGGAGCCGGTCGGCCGAGCGGACAGCACGCTGGACTTGTGATCCTGTGGTCCCGGGTTCGACCCCGGGCGCCGGCGAGAAACAATGGGCAGAGTTTCTTTCACCCTATGCCCCTGTTACCTAGCAGTAAAATAGGTACCTGGGTGTTAGTCAGTTGTCACGGGCTGCTTCCTGGGGGTGGAGGCATGGTCGAGGACCGGGCCGCGGGGACACTAAAGTCCCGAAATCATCTCAAGATAATCAAGAAAGATACTGCCCTCACGAGTTTTCTGCCGGCTCTTTGAAGGTATGGTTAACGTTCGCATGATGTGGTTCTTAAAACACAATCACAACCTCTCCCCTTCTCAATTTGGTTTTCGCAAGTGCCGCAGCACAACATATGGCCTTGAGAACTTGAAAGTCTGTATTCGTACTGCTTTTGCTGCAAAGACCTCCGTTGTTGCCGTCATTTTTTACCCTGAAAAGGCTTAAGACACCAACTGGCGATATCATATTCCGTTCCAACTTCATTCTTTTGGCCTTCGTCGTAATCTCCCTCTCTTCTTCAAAACCTTCCCCTCTCGTCGCTTCTTTCGAGTGAGACGTGGTACCACTCTCTCTCTCTGCCCCTTTTAGGCAATATGAGGGTGTACCCAAAGGTAGAGTTCTGAGCACTACTCAGAACTCCCTCAATGGTTTTCTTTCCTCCCTTCCTTCTAGCGTTTTCTCCGCTCTCTCTGTCGACGATCTTACCCTATACTGTCGGGATGGTGATTCGCCTCACCTTCAACGGCGGCTTCAATGTGCGATGGATGCCATATCGTCTTGGGCCACCGATCATGGCTTCAAGTTCTCTTCGTCTGACTTGTGCTATAACATTTACTTGGATGAATGTCGTTCTTCGTCCCTCTTTGTGGCTTTATAGTCATCCCCTTCTGTACAAGGATTCCGCTAAGATTTTGGGGTTAATCTTTGACACTCGTTTGTCTTGGTCGCCCCATCTCTCTCACCTGGGAGTTGATTGCTCTATGGCCCTTACCCTCAAGATTTTGTCCCATACTTCTTGGGGAGCGGATAGGTGCGCACTCCTCGCTTTACATTCCCCTCTCGTGTTGTCTAAACTCGATTAAGGTTGCCCTGCTTACCCATCTGCTTCTTCTTCTACTGTTCGCCGTCTTGATGCTTTGCACCATACTGGGTTCCGCCTCAGCTCTGGTGCCTTTCGTTCGACTCCCGTCCTCAGTTTATATGTTGACACTGGCTTCCTGTCTGTCCAGGACCGCCGTGATAGCTACTGTCTTCGCTATCTTGCGCGGTCCTTGCAACATCCTTCCTCTCGCCTGTCGTGCTTTAACTTTTACCCCTCCTATGGTTCCTGTTCCTCTTCGCCACCTCCCTCATTGTCCGGTTATCTCGCTTACAGGATTATCTTTCAGTTCATATTTTTAATGTTTCTCCTCGTATTATTCCTTCCTTGCCCCCGTTGAGTCTCCCTTCCGACGTTTTGTACATCCTTGACCTACATTACTAAAGCTTTTACCCACTCCTACGATTCTGAAACGCCTTTTCTTGAGCGCTTTTCTTCGCACTCCATCTTCGTTTTCATCTTCACCGATGGGTCTAAGTCTGCGGATGTTGTAGGCTACTGTTGTTTTTCCTGACCGCACTTTTATGTGTCGCTTACCTCCGGAGACTAGTATCTTCACAGCTGAACTTTATGCTGTTTTCTCTGAACTTCGTCTCCTGCTTTCTCGTTGTCATTCTTCCTTTGTGGTTGTCGTATACTCTCGTACTGCACTAATGGCTCTTGGATCCTTTATACCAGTCCATCCAGTGGTCGTCGAGATTCAGCATGGTTTGTTTCTTATTTCCAGTAAATTTAAGCCGGTTGAGTTTTGCTGGGTTCCCAGCCTTATTGGTGTCAATTTAAATGAGCATACGGACGCTGCCGCTAGGGAAGCTGTCCACTGTTGTCCCATCTCCCGTAAACGTATTCCTTATTCCGACTTTTACCCAGTTATTCATTCCGCCATCCTTACCTGTTGGCAGGTTTGTTGGTCGTCTGTTATTGGTACCAAACAGCGTTCTCTTAAGAGCAGTGTGTCCTCATGGCCTTCTTCCAACCACTGTAACCGGCGGTGGAAAACCGCTCTGGCGAGGTTGCGTATTGGCCATACGTGCTTAGCTCACGGTCATTTAATGGAGCGCTGCCCAGCTCCTTAGTGTCCAAATTGCATTGTCCCTCTTACGGTCGTGCATATCTTTGTTGAATGTCCTGACTTCCAGGACGAGCTTGTGTCATGCTTTCCGACCGTCCTTCTTGGTCGCTTGTCCCCTCGATAGAATTTTGGTGAATCAGATACTTTTGATATCGTTTGCTTTATGAAATTATGTTCTCGTATTGGCATCCTTAGTGATATTAGGCGCCCTCTGATTATTCCGCACATTTGATGGTGCTTCATAACCTAACTGGTTTGGTGCCTTCTTTTGATAATTACTTAGACCAAGTGTGTAATGGAGGAGTTGGACCGTGTGTGCAATGGAGGGGTTGGACCGCGTGTGCAATGGAGGGGTTGGACCGCGTGTGCAATGGAGGGGTTGGACCGCGTGTGCAATGGAGGGGTTGGACCGCGTGTGCAATGGAGGGGTTGGACCGCGTGTGCAATGGAGGGGTTGGACCGCGTGTGCAATGGAGGGGTTGGACCGCGTGTGCAATGGAGGGGTTGGACCGCGTGTGCAATGGAGGGGTTGGACCGCGTGTGCAATGGAGGGGTTGGACCGCGTGTGCAATGGAGGGGTTGGACCGCGTGTGCAATGGAGGGGTTGGACCGCGTGTGCAATGGAGGGGTTGGACCGCGTGTGCAATGGAGGGGTTGGACCGCGTGTGCAATGGGGGGGTTGGACCGCGTGTGCAATGGGGGGGTTGGCCCGCGTGTGCAATGGGGGGGTTGGCCCGCGTGTGCAATGGGGGGGTTGGCCCGCGTGTGCAATGGGGGGGTTGGCCCGCGTGTGCAATGGGGGGGTTGGCCCGCGTGTGCAATGGGGGGGTTGGCCCGCGTGTGCAATGGGGGGGTTGGACCGCGTGTGCAATGGGGGGGTTGGACCGCGTGTGCAATGGGGGGGTTGGACCGCGTGTGCAATGGGGGGGTTGGACCGCGTGTGCAATGGAGGGGTTGGACCGCGTGTGCAATGGAGGGGTTGGACCGCGTGTGCAATGGAGGGGTTGGACCGCGTGTGCAATGGAGGGGTTGGACCGCGTGTGCGGGTGTCGAGCTAAACCAAATGTGTGATGGATGTTAGGTGGTGTTTACCAAGTGTATTCTCCTAGTTGTGCTGGTGGGGGTTGAGCTCTGGCTTCTTGGTCCCACCTCTCATCCATCAATCAACTGAAGTACAGATTCCTGAGCCTTCTGGGCTCTTTCATATCTACATATGAAACTGTGTATGGGGTCAGCCTCCATCACATCACTGCCTAACGCATCCCATCTGTTAACTACTGACACTAAAAACGTTTTATAACGTCCATGTGGCTCATTTGGGTTATTGGTTTCCAACTGTTCCCTTGTTCGAGTACCCCCATGGTAAACAACTTTTTATCTATCATGTTGATTCCTCTTAGAATTTTGTAGGTAGTGGTCATGTCTCCCCGAGCTCTCCTTTCTTCCAGCGACGTTAGGTTCATTTCATGCAGCCTTTCCTCGTAACCTCCGAGGAAATTTCCTCATGCCTCTTAGTTCTGGGACTAGCCTAGTGGCATACCTTTGAACTTTTTCCTGCTTAGTCCTGTGCTTGACAAGGTACGGGCACAATGCTGGGGCCGGATACTCCAGGATTAGTCTTACATGTGGTATACAAGGTTCGAATGATTCCTTGCACAGGTTCCTGATCCTATGAAAGGAAGGGAGGTGTTTACCAAGTGTGTGATGGGTGGTGGGAGGTATTTACCTCCATTACCTATTAATATCTAGGTGTTCAGATATTACTTCATCATTTAATGATAACTTATTTGGGGTGTTTTTTTCTGAATACTTTCTTAGTTTCATGATTAAACATACAGCATAACAGGCTTCACGTGTAACCTAACAAGAATGGCTAAATTGTATGTGGATATAACAGCTGTAGTATTCTCTGGAACAGACGTGACAACTTATAGTAGCGGTTGATATAAGCTTCGTTGTCCACTATCAAAGATAACAAAGCAACGAACACATCAGCCACCACACTCGTAGCAAGCGTTCCTGCACCAACAAAGATGGTGCCATTTCCTCCCTCGCGTTCATGCGAGAGTAAATATTTATTTGTTTATAAGGAAGAAAGGCGATTTAATTTTAATTCGCGCACGATCGTTTTGGATTATATTTCAAATTAAGTGTAAAGCATCAGAGACTAGTTTCTAGTTTAAATAGCTAAATGTATTAATTTCTTAACTCTTTGATTACGTAGAATGGAGAGACGTCACAAACGTGTCAACAATTATTTCATCGGAATAATATAATAGGAAATCCTTGTAATTTAGTTTATATGGTAATAAATTGTAAGTTACGTTTACCTAGTAGAAGACTAATCTTCATAGCCTTAAAGTATTATAAACTTAATGCACAATCATTTATGTAAGTGGTAAAATTTCCCATAACTTGTAACTATTGCCGGATGTGTTCGGAAAAAGTGAAAATACGACTATTGCAGGATGTGTTCAGAAGTTGACTTCAACCTGCCCTCGGAGGTGCTGGAGATGGTTTTCTCGCACGTGCCTCTAGTGCATCTGTTGACGGTCGATGCAACTGTCTGTCGCTACTGGTACACAGTTATCCTCAACCCTGCGGTGAGTAATGCAACCATGCAGTGAGTAATTCATCCCTATAGTTAGTAATAAAATATGGCGGTGAGTTATATAATCGTTGAGTAATACAACACAATGGTGAGTAATATAATCCTACAGTGAGCAATATAACACTGAATTAAAAATTAAATAAATGGTGCATTTAAGTTTTCAAATTATGTAAAAAATTTAATTTGGAAATAACATGTGTAACTATTGAAAACTGCAGCATGCAGAATATGAATTTTTCGTAATTTACATTGTTTGTCATACTGTTAATTCGTTTGTCTTAATTTGCTATTGAACAATTTCAGTTTATTCCGTGGAGAAAAGTTCACCATAGACTGAAGCTGGCGCCATGGAGAGTACCATCCAACATGCCACTCCGCCACGAGTGGGAGAGTGAAAAGCTGCCAACCATCCACATCATATCTACACACTGTCAGCACCACGGTTTTACTTCCGTGAGAGACTGTATCCCCAGTGTCATCAAGTAAGACAAGATAAACTGTATCACCAGTGCTATCAAGTGAGATAACACCATGAGACTATATTACCAGTGTCTTAATGTAAGATGATTCCAAGTGAGACTGTATAACTTATTATGCAAGATAACAATAGTGGAAACCATCACTACAACAGTGCATTTTTGCTTTCTCAAGGCAGGGGGGTAGTAGTCTGGGTTATTTTCAGTTACTCAGTGATACACTGTCATAGTCTGAGACATTTTTAGTTACCTCGGTGATGCATTGTTGTAGTACAAGGCATTTTTAGTTACCTACTTGGTGCACGGTCGTAGTCAGATCGGTTTTAGTTACCTCAGTAATGTGCAGCTCCATTCATGCCTAATATTAGATGAGTGACGTCATTAGCCAGTCATAATCATCCCTCAATAAGTCTGTTTTTAATGATTGCATATTTATTTCCATTATAAATTATTTATTATTCAATTTCATTTTCTGATTGTTTATTTATTCCCATTTCCAAATATTAATAAATAATATTTTCAGTGATCACATACGTATTACCATTTTCAAAGACTATTTATACCTTATAGCTTGTTAAAGATTATTTATTGAATGAAGGCCTAAACTGCATCAC
>NC_091190.1:37386974-37409474 GCF_040958095.1 Procambarus clarkii
TCAGAGAATATTGTCTTAGATGGTTTGTTAAGGAAAACAGACAACTTAGCCATAACATTTAGTTTTATATCCATTTACGGCTATTTCACCTGTAAAGACCAAAATTGAACAGAGCAAAGTTATAGACAGAATTTTTGTCAGAGACCATTTTATACCTAAAAATGAACAGAGTCCACTTTGTGAGCAAAATTAGTCAGAGACAGTTTTAAGCTCATATTTCATCAGAGTCCAATTATCAACAGAAATTCGCCAAAGACTAGTTCTTGATCGAAATTCATCAGAGTCCAGTTTCTAGCAAAATTCGTCAGAGTCCAGTTTAAGCTCAAATTCACCAGAGACTACTTTTAGAGCAAAATTCATCAGAGTCCAGTTCATGATCGAAATTAATCAGAGTCCAATTGAAGACCCAAATTTGACAGAGACCACATTTTCGTTACTAGCAGTCCAATCCCCCTGAAATTTTAAACAGTCATATTTCAATTGTAGTTCAATACAGTAATTTAGTTACCAAACTCTAGCTCTCGTCCCCACCTTAGTTCTCTCTCGTATATTATTAAATAACCCATCAATTCCCCTGAAATTTTTACCCTCTGTATTTCAGACACCGTAAACAAGATCAAGTCAGTTACTGAGCTCCAGCTCTCATCCCCCGCCTTACTTCCCTCTCGTGTCTTCGGTATTATCCTATCAATCCCCCTGAAATTTTAAACAGTCATATTTCAGACGTAGTAAATAAGATCAAGTCAGTTACTGAGCTCCAGCTCTTGTCCCCCTGTATTTGCAAATTTTCTCTATATTCAGCTGTGTTCTTCACATTTTTTCGTGTTTTCTGTGTTCATTCCATGTTCTACAAATGTTCACAGCATGCTCAGTTCAAATTTTTTCTGCCGTTTTCCCCGTATGTTCACTATGTTCTTTGTCATATTTTTCATGTACATCATATGTTCTCTGTATAACTTTTATACTCAATATTCATGTTCTCAATGTTCTTAGCTTGTTCAGTGTTCATTCTTTGTATTCCCTATGTTCCTTATCATGTCTTCATATTCTCTATAAGTTCTTATTCCCTGCATCTTCACTATTCATCAACTTTTTCTTACATGTTTTCTGTGTTCACCGTATGTTCACTTTGTTCATTCCCCTACATAACCTCAATTTTTTTATGTTTTGTTTCTTTAAACCAATTTGTTTCTTCCATTCACTAACTAGTTCTTTGTCAAATATTAGCATCTGCAATACAGTTCCCTCAACAATTTTAGTCACCCAGTTTTTTATTTGCAAAACTATGTCAAAGTAATTCTCGTAGTCAACTTAATAGTTCTACCAACCCCGTTCTTAAACAAATCTACACTTTATTCAGTTCGAAATTTACAAAGACAAACCAATCTTGTAACTTCTTAACTAAAAATCTTTCGCCAATCAACTAAAACAGTCACTTTCGTCATTTTTCAACTAAACTTATCCATAGTCAACAGAAAATAACCGTGTTCATCATGTTTCATTGTCGTTTCTTATCTAAAAAATTATTCGCCAATCATCAGAAAAGTCATGTTCATCATGTTTTGTCTTTTGCTTAACTAAAAGTATTCATCGGTCAACTAAAAAATAGTTACTTCATCATGTTTCCTTGTCATTTCTTAACTGAAATATCACTTCTCTCATCTGAAAATAGTCAGGATTAATCTCATTCAACACCGTTCTTAACTAAAACAACCTTTCGCTTAGCTAAAAATTGTCAAAGGAATCTTTTCAGCACTGTTCATAACTAACTTTATCCATCGTCAAGTAAGACAATATAGTCAAAGATATCTATCATCGTCGTTCTTAACTGACATTTATACTTTGTGGAGCACTAAAATAGTCACTGTCGTCATATTTTTTTCTTGTCTTTCCTCAACTAAAAGAGTCAAATGTAACTTTTTCAACACTTTCGTAAAAATTATATGTCGTTAAGTAAGAAAAATAGTCAAAGGTGCTCTCTGTAACACCAAAGTTACTCTTCGAGATAACAAAAGACACTCTCAAACACTCAAAAATTTACTCGCATCCTCAAAGTTATTCTCAGAGTCATCAAAAAGTTAATCTCAGTCATCAAAATGCTATTCTCTAAGTAGCCTTTCATTAATCAGAGAAACTTTCTAAGACATCTTCGTTCATTAAAGTTAATTTCTGTTATAAAAGTTTGTCTCAGACATCTAAAGGTAATCTTAGAGTTATCAAATGTAATCTCTAACTCACTTTTGTTCATCAAAGTTAATCTCAGAGTTAACAAAGGTAATCTCTAACTCTCGTTCATCAAAGTTGTTTCAAAGACATCAAAGTTAATCTCAGAGTTATCCAAAGATATTCTGTCCACAAAAGTTATTCCAAGAGACGTCAAAGTTAATCTCAGACATCTTCGTTCATAAAAGTTATTCCAAGAGACGTCAAAGTTAATCTCAGACATCTTCGTTCATAAAAGTTATTCACAGAGACATCTAAAGTTATTCTCTAAGACATCAAAGTTATTCAAATAGCTATCAAAAGTTATTCTCAGTCATGATATGTTATTCTCTAAGTAACCTTCCATTCATCAAAGACATTCTTTAAGCCCTCAAAGTTATTCTCTAAGACAACAAAGTCATTCCCAGTCATCAAAAAGTTATTCTCAGAGTCACCTTCGTTATTCAAAGAAGCCTTCTGAGACATCCTCGTTCAACAAAACTGTCCTCAGAGCCATCAAAAAGTCAAATACAGTCATCAAAGTTATTCTCTAAGTATCTTTTCGTTCATCAGAGAAGCTTTCTAAGACATCTTTGTTCATCAAAGTTGTTCTCTAAGACATCAATGTTGTTTCTCTAAGGCATCAAAGATGTTCTCTAAATCATAAAAGTTAATCTCTAAGTGCAGGCGATGAGTCACAATTACGTGGCTGAAGTATGTTGACCAGACCACACACTAGAAATTGAAGGGACGACGACGTTTCGGTCCGTCCTGGACCATTCTCAAGTCGATTGTGATGAGGAGGTAGGGACAGGCAATAAATAGGCAAGAGAGAGCTGAGGAGGAAAGTCAGGTGTAGGGGATAGTAGTAATGGAAACTGCAGCAGGCCTATTGGCCCATACGAGGCAGCTCCTATTATAACCACCGAAGGAGAAGTAATAGGAAAAAGAAGAGGATAGCAAGGAAGCGTAGGAGAAGACAATGAACAGAAAAAGGGAGAAGAGAGAAAGAAAAGGAAAGAGGAAGAAAGAAATGGAAGGGGGAAAGCTTATGTTAAGTCACGTTTGTTAGAAAGATTAGAGCATTTGAGTATATACTGTGAAAGGGAAGAGTCCACAGCAACAAAGCCAGGACTCAAGTTCATGTTGGGTACATTGTTTATAAGAGCCGATTCTACAAGACGGCGTCTGTGTAGAGTAGAGGCAGGAAAGATTATTTTGGAGGAAGACCAATCAATGGGATGATTAGAATCCCTCACATGGCAGAAGAGAGCATTGTTAGTGTCTGCAGACTTAACACTTCTCTTGTGTTCTTTAAGTCTGTCATTCAGTGTACGGCCAGTTTCGCCAAAGTATTGGAGAGGACAAGATGAACAGGAAATAGAGTAGACACCAGCAGCATTAGAAGCAGGAGGAGCAGTGTGAACTAGATTGCTACGAAGTGTGTTAGTTTGTCGAAAGGCGAGTTTAATGTCAAGAGGACGAAAGGTATTGGTAAAAGTTTTGAGTTCAGATATGAAGGGAAGGCATAGTACAGTGCTAGTAGTGTTGGAAGCAGGTTTAGGATGAAAAATTTCGTTTAGCTTGAGAGTGGGCACAGTTGATGAAATGCAAAGGATAACCAAGGCGAGAGAATGATTTGTAGATAAAGGCAATTTCAGAATCAAGAAACTGAGGGTCGCTGATGCGTAGAGCGCGGAGGAAGAGAGAGACGAGGACACTTTTCTTAACAGAAGGAGGATGGTAGGAAAAGAAGTGAATGTACATGCCACTATGCATGGGTTTACGGTAGACAGAGAAAGAGAACCCAGACACAGAGCTATGAACATGAACATCAAGAAAAGGAAGGAGGGAATTAGATTCCCACTCAACTTTGAAATGGATAGAGGAGCCAGATTGTTAAGAGAGGCGAGGAAAGGCTGGAAAAGATTAAGGTCATGAGGCCATAAAGCAAAAATGTCATCAACATATCGAAGCCAGAGAGAGGGACGAGTATCAATAGAAGGAAGAAGAACAGTTTCGAAGTATTCCATGTAGAAATTAGCAAGAACAGGGGAGAGAGGGGAACCCATAGCGACGCCGAAAGTTTGAGTGTAATATTTACCGTTGAAAGAGAAAGAGTTAGATTCAACACAGAGTCTAATGAGATCGAGGAAAACGTCAGTGGGAAGTGGGAGAGGAAGGAGGCCCTCTGACGCCTTCTGTCTGAGGAAAGAGAGAACGTCATCGAGCGGAACATTAGTGAACAGAGTCGACATCAAGACTAAGCATCTTACAAGAGGGTTGCAGGCGCAGTCTTTCTATGAAGTCCTGAGAGTGACGAAGGTGGGCAGGGGAGAAAAGTGCCAAGGTAAGGTGTCAGGGTTTTAGCGAGCCAGGAGGCAAGAGGATAGCTGACAGAGCCCCGTGAAGAAATGATAGGACGAAGAGGAACACCAGCTTTATGAGTCTTAAGACCATAGAAATAAGGAAGAGAAGGGCAGATGACACGGAAACGTTTAATGAGATCAAAGTCAGGAGGGCAAAGACTAGAGAGCTGTCTTAATTTGCGGTTAAAGGAAGTTTTGAGGCGATCCAAAGGGTTAGAAGTCAGAGGAGCATAAGTGCGAGAGTCAGAGAGCAAGACATCTGCTTTTCGGAGGTAGTCCTCACGGTCAAGGACAACCACCGAATTGCTTTTGTCGGAAGGAAGGATAAGAATAGAGTTGTTAGATTTCAGGGAGGCAATGGCAAGCTGGAAGCGACGAGGAAGGTGGTTATTTTTAGAAAACAAGCTGTCAAGAACGGGGATAAGGGCCCCTCTAAAGGCAGACAGGTCCGAAAGAGTACTAGAGTTAGAATTGACAAACCTGTCAAAGGAACTAATGAGATCAATGCCACAGCGTGGGCCAGGGGAAGTTGCAAAAGACAGACCAAGACCAAGAAGTTCTTGCTCGTGCTTAGAAAGAGGGTAGGACGAAAGGTTGGTAACACAGTCAGAGAGAGAGTATTTGGCCCAAGGACTGTTGGAGATCAGGCGTTGAAGTTTGTTGTGTAGTGTGGAGGAGTGGTGGGAAGAACGAAGAACGAAACTGTTCTTCTTCCTTCTATTGATACTCGTCCCTCTCTCTGGCTTCGATATGTTGATGACATTTTTGCTTTATGGCCTCATGACCTTAATCTTTTCCAGCCTTTCCTCGCCTCTCTTAACAATCTGGCTCCTTCTATCCATTTCAAAGTTGAGTGGGAATCTAATTCCCTCCTTCCTTTTCTTGATGTTCATGTTCATAGCTGTGTCTGGGTTCTCTTTCTCTGTCTACCGTAAACCCATGCATAGTGGCATGTACATTCACTTCTTTTCCTACCATCCTCCTTCTGTTAAGAAAAGTGTCCTCGTCTCTCTCTTCCTCCGCGCTCTACGCATCAGCGACCCTCAGTTTCTTGATTCTGAAATTGCCTTTATCTACAAATCATTCTCTCGCCTTGGTTATCCTTTGCATTTCATCAACTGTGCCAACTCTCAAGCTAAACGAAATTTCTTTCATCCTAAACCTGCTTCCAACACTACTAGCACTGTACTATGCCTTCCCTTCATATCTGAACTCAAAACTTTTACCAATACCTTTCGTCCTCTTGACATTAAACTCGCCTTTCGACAAACTAACACACTTCGTAGCAATCTAGTTCACACTGCTCCTCCTGCTTCTAATGCTGCTGGTGTCTACTCTATTTCCTGTTCATCATGTCCTCTCCAATACTTTGGCGAAACTGGCCGTACACTGAATGACAGACTTAAAGAACACAAGAGAAGTGTTAAGTCTGCAGACACTAACAATGCTCTCTTCTGCCATGTGAGGGATTCTAATCATCCCATTGATTGGTCTTCCTCCAAAATAATCTTTCCTGCCTCTACTCTACACAGACGCCGTCTTGTAGAATCGGCTCTTATAAACAATGTACCCAACATGAACTTGAGTCCTGGCTTTGTTGCTGTGGACTCTTCCCTTTCACAGTATATACTCAAATGCTCTAATCTTTCTAACAAACGTGACTTAACATAAGCTTTCCCCCTTCCATTTCTTTCTTTCTCTTTCCTTTTCTTTCTCTCTTCTCCCTTTTTCTGTTCATTGTCTTCTCCTACGCTCCCTTGCTATCCTTTTCTTTTTCTTATTACTTCTCCTTCGGTGGTTATAATAGGAGCTGCATCGTATGGGCCAATAGGCCTGCTGCAGTTTCCATTACTACTATCCCCTACACCTGACTTTCCTCCTCAGCTCTCTCTTGCCTATTTATTGCCTGTCCCTACCTCCTCATCACAATCGACTTGAGAATGGTCCAGGACGGACCGAAACGTCGTCGTCCCTTCAATTTCTAGTGTGTGGTCTGGTCAACTTAATCTCTAAGTCTCCTTCGTTCATTAGAGAAACTTTCCAATCCATATTCGTTGACCAAAGTTATTCTCAGAGTCATCAAAGTAATCTCTAATTCACCTTCGTTCTCCAAAAGTTGTTCTCTAAGACACCTTCGTTCATCAAAGAAACACTCCTTCCATCATGTTATTCTTTAAGACATCTTCAGTCATAAAATTTCTCTCCAAAATGTAACTAGTTCAGCTTTTCATACCAAACCTGCATTTCTGTTAAAATATATTTTCGCAGTAACTTTACCCTAAAACTGTTCTCTGAACTATCCTAACTTAACTTACCTTACCTATCTTACCTAACTTTACCTATCTTACCTAACTTATCCTGCTTAACCTAACTTACCCTATCTTACCTAACTTTACCTATCTTACCTAACTTACCTACATTACCTAACTTAACTTAACCTGCTTAACCTAACTTACCTACATTACCTAACTTAACCTGCATAACCTAACCTGCTTAACTTAACTTACCTAACTTATCCTGCTTAACCTAACTTACCTACATTACCTAACTTAATCTGCTTAACCTAACTTTACCTATCCTAACTTAACCTAACTTACTTAACTTAACCTAACTTAACATACCTACATTACCTAACTTACCTTACCTTACCAAACTTAACCTGCTTAACCTAACTTACCTTACCTTACCTAACATATAACTTATCTTACCTATCCTATCCTAACCTAACTTGCTTTACCTAACTTAATCTTACATTCCCAAACTGATGTATCCTAACTTATCTAGTCAAACCAGACATGAACTAACTTACATAAGTATTCATTCTTATCTTTTGTGTTTCGTCAATCATTGTCTCATATTCATTTACTCATTTCATTAGTTAATTTCTCAAATGGTCACTTATGCATTTCAAGTGCTATTTGTTAGAGATTGGATATTTAAGCATTTCAAAGAATTTTTGTTATATATGGGCATTTACTCATTTCAAGGGTTAATTTCTCAAATGGACGTTTTTGCATTTCAAGTGTTATTTGTTTAAGATTGGGTGTTTAACCATTTCAAGGATTTTTGTTATATATGGGAATTTACTCGTTTCAAGGGCTAATTTCTCAAATGGTCATTTTTGCAGATCAAGGGTTCTTTGTTAAAGTTCATCAAGTTGCTCATAAGTTGTATTTATTATGTTTGTTATCATATGTTCTTATTCCCCAACCCCTTAACCTAACCTCTTGTAATCTAGTGTATTTAGTAGGTTCTATCATATGTTCTTATTCCCCAACCCTTTAACCTAACCTTTCAGATGTAGTTTATTGTGTTTTTTGACGTATTTGTTGAATATATTATCCTTTTCCTAACCTTTCAGATGTAGTTTTGTTTCTCCTTTTTGTATATTTTACCCCAAACCCACCATCCCACTTAACCTTCTTTCCTTCCTTTACTTTGTTTCTCCTACTCCTTCTATCCCCCTTTCTCTTTATCTCCCTCCTTCTATTCCCCCTTTTTCTCTCTATCGTCCTCATTCTCTCCCCCTTCGCTCACTCTCTCTCATTCTCTTATTTTTATTTTTCTCAAATTCAAATCTTAGTTCCCCCATGCCCACACTCTCTCTCTCATTCTCTCTTCTTTGGTCCCATTTTCTTCCGCCCCCTCTCTCCTACTCCTTGCTCTTCTTTCATGCTCTCACTCCCTTGAGCTCTTGTTTCTCAATTTCAAGTCTTAGTAGATCTGATTCTTTACTATTGTAATTTTTATTATTACTATGATAAAGAATGAACTTATATGTGAAAACAAAGTAAAAGAAGGAAAGAAGGTTAAGTGGGATGGTGGGTTTGGGGTAAAATATACAAAAAGGAGAAACAAAACTACATCTGAAAGGTTAGGAAAAGGATAATATATTCAACAAATACGTCAAAAAACACAATAAACTACATCTGAAAGGTTAGGTTAAAGGGTTGGGGAATAAGAACATATGATAGAACCTACTAAATACACTAAGATTACAAGAGGTTAGGTTAAGGGGTTGGGGAATAAGAACATATGATAGAACCTACTAAATACACTAAGATTACAAAAGGTTAGGTTAAGGGGTTGGGGAATAAAAACATATGATAGAACCTACTAAATACACTATGATTACAAGAGGTTAGGTTAAGGGGTTGGGGAATAAGAACATATGATAACAAACATAATAAATACAACTTATGAGCAACTTGATGAACTTTAACAAATAACCCTTGATCTGCAAAAATGACCATTTGAGAAATTAGCCCTTGAAACGAGTAAATTCCCATATATAACAAAAATCCTTGAAATGGTTAAACACCCAATCTTAAACAAATAACACTTGAAATGCAAAAACGTCCATTTGAGAAATTAACCCTTGAAATGAGTAAATGCCCATATATAACAAAAATTCTTTGAAATGCTTAAATATCCAATCTCTAACAAATAGCACTTGAAATGCATAAGTGACCATTTGAGAAATTAACTAATGAAATGAGTAAATGAATATGAGACAATGATTGACGAAACACAAAAGACAAGAATGAATACTTATGTAAGTTAGATCATGTCTGGTTTGACTAGATAAGTTAGGATACATCAGTTTGGGAATGTAAGATTAAGTTAGGTAAAGCAAGTTAGGTTAGGATAGGATAGGTAAGATAAGTTATATAAGTTAGGTAAGGTAAGTTAGGTTAAGCAGATTAAGTTAGGTAAGGTAAGGTAAGTTAGGTAATGTAGGTATGTTAAGTTAGGTTAAGTTAGGTAAATTAGGTAACTTAAGTTAAGATAGGTAAAGTTAGGTTAAACAGGTTAAGTTAGGTAATGTAGGTAAGTTAGGTTAAGCAGGATAAGTTAGGTAAATGTAGGTAAGTTAGGTAAGTTAGGTAAAGTTAAGTTAGGATAGGTAAAGTTAGGTTAAGCAGGTTAAGTTAGGTAAGTTAGGTTAAACAGGATAAGTTAGGTAAGTTAAGTTAAGCAGGTTAGGTTATGCAGGTTAAGTTAGGTAATGTAGGTAAGTTAGGTTAAGCAGGTTAAGTTAAGTTAGGTAATGTAGGTAAGTTAGGTAAGATAGGTAAAGTTAGGTAAGATAGGTAAGGTAAGGTAAGTTATGTTAGGATAGGTAAAGTTAGGTTATGCAGGTTAAGTTAGGTAAGATAGGTAAGATAGGGTAAGTTAGGTTAAGCAGGATAAGTTAGGTAAGATAGGTAAAGTTAGGTAAGATAAGTAAGGTAAGGTAAGTTAGGATAGTTCAGAGAACAGTTTTAGGGTAAAGTTACTGCGAAAATATATTTTAACAGAAATGCAGGTTTGGTATGAAAAGCTGAACTAGTTACATTTTGGAGAGAAATTTTATGACTGAAGATGTCTTAAAGAATAACATGATGGAAGAAGGAGAGTTTCTTTGATGAACGAAGGTGTCTTAGAGAACAACTTTTGGAGAACGAAGGTGAATTAGAGATCACTTTGATGACTCTGAGAATAACTTTGGTCAACGAATATGGATTGGAAAGTTTCTCTAATGAACGAAGGAGACTTAGAGATTAACTTTTATGATTTAGAGAACATCTTTGATGTCTTAGAGAAACAACATTGATGTCTTAGAGAACAACTTTGCTGAACAAAGATGTCTTAGAAAGCTTCTCTGATGAACGAAAAGATACTTAGAGAATAACTTTGATGACTGTATTTAACTTTTTGATGGCTCTGAGGACAGTTTTGTTGAACGAGGATGTCTCAGAAGGCTTCTTTGAATAACGAAGGTGACTCTGAGAATAACTTTTTGATGACTCTGGGAATGACTTTGTTGTCTTAGAGAATAACTTTGAGGGCTTAGAGAATGTCTTTGATGAATGGAAGGTTACTTAGAGAATAACATATCATGACTGAGAATAACATTTGATAGCTATTTGAATAACTTTGATGTCTTAGAGAATAACTTTAGATGTCTCTGAGAATAACTTTTATGAACGAAGATGTCTGAGATTAACTTTGACGTCTCTTGGAATAACTTTTGTGGACATGAGAATATCTTTGGATAACTCTGAGATTAACTTTGATGTCTTTGAAACAACTTTGATGAACGAGAGTGAGTTAGAGATTACCTTTGTTAACTCTGAGATTAACTTTGATGAACAAAAGTGAGTTAGAGATTACATTTGATAACTCTAAGATTACCTTTAGATGTCTCTGAGACAAACTTTTATAACAGAAATTAACTTTAATGAACGAAGATGTCTTAGAAAGTTTCTCTGATGAATGAAAGGCTACTTAGAGAATAGCATTTTGATGACTGAGATTAACTTTTTGATGACTCTGAGAATAACTTTGAGGATGCGAGTAAATTTTTGAGTGTTTGAGAGTGTCTTTTGTTATCTCGATGAGTAACTTTGGTGTTACAGAGAGCACCTTTGACTATTTTTCTTACTTAACGACATATAATTTTTACGAAAGTGCTGAAAAAGTTACATTTGACTATTTTTCTTACTTAGAGACATAATTTTAGTTACGAAAGTGTTGAAAAAGTTACATTTGACTCTTTTAGTTGAGGAAAGACAAGAAAAAAATATGACGACAGTGACTATTTTAGTGCAGGCGATGAGTCACAATAACGTGGCTGAAGTATGTTGACCAGACCACACACTAGAAATTGAAGGGACGACGACGTTTCGGTCCGTCCTGGACCATTCTCAAGTCGATTGTGATGAGGACAGGTAGGGACAGGCATTAAATAGGCAAGAGAGCTGAGGAGAAAAGTCAGGTGTAGGGGATAGTAGTAATGAGAACTGCAGCAGGCCTATTGGCCCATACGAGGCAGCTCCTATTATAACCACCGAAGGAGATAGTAATAGGAATAAGAAGAGGATAGCAAGGGAGCGTAGAAGACAATGAACAGAAAAAGGGAGAAGAGAGAAAGAAAGGGAAAGAGAAAGATAGAAAGGTGTACTATCCCCTACACCTGACTTTCCTCCTCAGCTCTCTCTTGCCTATTTAATGCCTGTCCCTACCTGTCCTCATCACAATCGACTTGAGAATGGTCCAGGACGGACCGAAACGTCGTCGTCCCTTCAATGACTGTTTTAGTGCTCCACAAAGTATAAATGTCATTTAAGAACGACGATGATAGATATCTTTGACTATATTTTCTTACTTGACGATGGATAAAGTTAGTTATGAACAGTGCTGAAAAGATTCCTTTGACAATTTTTAGCTAAGCGAAAGGTTGTTTTAGTTAAGAACGGTGTTGAATGAGATTAATCCTGACTATTTACAGATGAGAGAAGTGATATTTCAGTTAAGAAATGACAAGGAAACATGATGAAGTAACTATTTTTTAGTTGACTGATGAATACTTTTAGTTAAGCAAAAGACAAAACATGATGAACATGACTTTTCTGATGATTGGCGGATAATTTTTTAGATAAGAAATGACAATGAAACATGATGAACACGGTTATTTTCTGTTGACTATGGATAAGTTTAGTTGAAAAATGACGAAAGTGACTGTTTTAGTTGATTGGCGAAAGATTTTTAGTTAAGAAGTTACAAGAAAGGTTTGTCTTTGTAAATTTCGAACTGAATAAAGTGTAGATTTGTTCAAGAACGGGGTTGGTAGAACTATTAAGTTGACTACGAGAATTACTTTGACATAGTTTTGCAAATAAAAAACTGGGTGACTAAAATTGTTGAGGGAACTGTATTGCAGATGCTAATATTTGACAAAGAACTAGTTAGTGAATGGAAGAAACAAATTGGTTTAAAGAAACAAAAGAACATAAAAAAATTGAGGTTATGTAGGAGAATGAACAAAGTGAACATACGGTGAACACAGAAAACATGTAAGAAAAAGTTGATGAATAGAGTGAACATGCAGGGAATAAGAACTTATAGAGAATATGAAGACATGATAAGGAACATAGGGAATACAAAGAATGAACACTGAACAATGTGAAGAACAAGCTAAGAACATTGAGAACATGAATATTGAGTATAAAAGTTACAGAGAACATATGATGTACATGAAAAATATGACAAAGAACATAGTGAACATACGGGGAAAACGGCAGAAAAAATTTGAACTGAGCATGCTGTGAACATTTGTAGAACATGGAATGAACACAGAAAACACGGGAAAAAATGTGAAGAACACAGCTGAATATAGAGAAAATATGCAAATACAGGGGGACAAGAGCTGGAGCTCAGTAACTGACTTGATCTTATTTACTACGTCTGAAATATGACTGTTTAAAATTTCAGGGGGATTGATAGGATAATACCGAAGACACGAGAGGGAAGTAAGGCGGGGGATGAGAGCTGGAGCTCAGTAACTGACGTGATCTTGTTTACGGTGTCTGAAATACAGAGGGTAAAAATTTCAGGGGAATTGATGGGTTATTTATTAATATACGAGAGAGAACTAAGGTGGGGACGAGAGCTAGAGTTTGGTAACTAAATTACTGTATTGAACTACGTTTGAAATATGACTGTTTAAAATTTCAGGGGGATTGGACTGCTTGTAGCGAAAATGTGGTCTCTGTCAAATTTGGGTCTTCAATTGGACTCTGATTAATTTCGATCATGAACTGGACTCTGATGAATTTTGCTCTAAAAGTAGTCTCTGATGAATTTGAGCTTAAACTGGACTCTGACGAATTTTGCTAGAAAACTGGACTCTGATGAATTTCGATCAAGAACTGGTCTCTGGCGAATTTCTGTAGATAATTGGACTCTGATGAAATATGAGCTTAAAACTGTCTCTGACTAATTTTGCTCACAAAGTGGACTCTGTTCATTTTTTAGGTATAAAATGGTCTCTGACAAAAATTCTGTCTATAACTGGGCTCTGTTCAATCTTGGTCTTTACAGGTGAAATAGCCGTAAATGGATATAAAACTAAATGTTATGGCTAAGTTGTCTGTTTTCCTTAACAAAACATCTAAGACAATATTCTCTGAAAATGGTCTTTTTACAAATTCGATCATAAACATATAAATAAACTTCTATGATTATTTGAAACTCTGAAATATTTTCTTAAAACTGAACTCTGAAAAATTTGAGTTTCTCCCATATGAACTTTAACAAACTTTTAAAATCTCAGAAATTATTTTCCTCATAAGAATTCCTTACTTCCAAATCTGTGACTGACGAAATTTACCTGAAAACCTGGCTCACACGTGGGATTTTGGTAAAGTTAGGTAAGATAGGTAAGTTAGGTTAAGCAGGATAAGTTAGGTAAGATAGGTAAGGTAAGGTAAGTTAAGTTACTGAAAACCATGGCTCACACAGACGAATTTTGTAAGTTGAAAACAGGCAAAATATGTCCGTAGAGTTCACCTGGAAATGCTGTGACACAAACACGATATTTTCTAAAAATTTTCTTTAAGATTTTTAACAAAGACTTGAGGGTGGAGTAGGGTAGGGGACAAGAGCTGGAGCTCAGTAACTGACTTGATCTTATTTACGGTGTCTGAAATACAGAGGGTAAAAATTTCGGGGAAATTGATGGGTTATTTACAAAGATACGAAAGAGAACTAAGGTGGGGACGAGAGCTGGAGCTCGATAATTATTTTGATCATATTTACTGTCTGAAATACAGAGGGTAAAAATTTCGGGGAAATTGATGGGTTATTTACAAAGATACGAAAGAGAACTAAGGTGGGGACGAGAGCTGGAGCTCGATAACTGTTTTGATCTTATTTACGGTGTCTGAAATACAGAAGGTAAAAATTTCAGGGGAATTGATAGGATATTAACAAAGACTTGAGGGTGGAGTAGGGTGGGGGACAAGAGCTGGAGCTCAGTAACTGACATGATCTTATTTATACTTCTAAGTCTCGGAAATTATTTTTCTCATAAGAACTCCTTACTTCCAAATTTGTGACTCCCCAAATTTGCCTGAAAAATCTTGGCCCTCACAGGGGATTTTCTAAATTCACCTGAAAACCCTGGCCTGCACAGGTGATTTTTTCAGAAGTTGAAAACCGGCAAAATATGTCCGTAGAGTTTACCTGGAAATGCTGTGACACAAACACGATTTTTTCTAAAACTTTTCTTTAAGATTTTCCTACTTATTTTCATCATAAGAATGCTTAACAAACTTCTAAGATCTCGGAAATTATTTTTCTCATAAGAATTCCTTACTTCCAAATCTGTGACTCCCCAAATTTGCCTGAAAAACCTGACATGCTACAGGGGATATTTTGAATTTCTCCCATAAGAACTTTTTAACAAACTCGTATGACATTATTTTACATCATAAGAAACCTTAACAAACTTCTAAAATCTCGGAAATTACTCGCTCATAAGAAATCCTTAATCCCAAATCTGTGACTCCCCATATTTGCCTGAAAACCCTGACATGCCACAGGGGATTTTTTCCCCCAGAAAAAAAAATCCTCTGTGGCATGTCATCCCTACTACTGGAGGGGATGGGGGAGTTGGGGATGGAGGGGACGGGGGAGATGGGGATGGAGGGGACGGGGGAGTTGGGGATGGAGGGGACGGGGGAGTTGGGGATGGAGGGGACGGGGGAATGGAGAATGATGGGAAGGACAAGGAGACAGGAGAGTGGGGGATGGTGCAGAGGACGAGGGAAGAGGAGAATGAAAGGGAGGCCGGAGGGATGGGGGAGTGGGAGATGGAGGAAAGTATGAGGGGATGGCGGAGTGGGGAATGGTTAGAAGGACGACGGGACGGTGGAGTAGGGGATGGTGGGGAGGATGCAGGGATGAGGGTGGGAGGAAATGGTAGGGAGGACGAGGGGAATGGAGATTGGTTGGGATGACGAGGGGACAGGGGAGGGGGAATGGTGGTGAGGACTGGGAGACAAGGGGAAGGTTGCTCTGGCTCAGCATCGCACATGCGTTGCTGAGCCACAGTAACGCATGGCCGGGTACAGCTAGTATATATATAAAAATGGAAATGTTCGTTTGTTCAAAATCGCTAATCTTAGAAAGTTCTTCACCGATTGCCTTGAAATCATCACACAAAGTTCCCTTCACATCTGGGCGAGTTTTTATATACATACTATATAGATGTCACATCTGTGACGGGAAAAAACATGCTTTTTTTGATGAGCTGTGTTTTTCGTTTTTTTTTCATGTGAGGGAAATCAATGAAACCTCTTTACTGATTGCTTTGAAATTTTGACAACATTGCATTCGAATAGGCGAGTGTTTTTACATGCTTACTATATGCAAGCATGTAATGACAAACATACCTCACCTGTAATAGGTGAGGATAAACTCACCATAAACATGCATACCTCACCTGTAACAGGGAAGAAAACACACTTTTTTGAAAAACAGCACCATCTATAGGACGTAAGAGCAACACAAGCTGTAATCTCCAAAAGTTCTTCACCTATTGCTTTGAAATTTTGACAACGTTCCATTCGAATACGTGCGTGTTTTTGTACCTACTATTTAGATGCCACACCTGTGACAGGTAAAAGCAGGCGTTTTTTTTTTTAACAGCGCCATCTGTTGCACGATATACAAAATATGTTACGATTCCATTTCAATGTTTCCGATTACATTGATAAATGGAATTTTCGTAGGTTTTGATTTATTTTAATTTTGATTTAATTATTTTGTGTGACGTTGCATTGGAACTGGGCTGTATTGTTTACCATACCGTTCATTTTGTGGGTATATCTTATGTTTCTTTTTTCAATGTTTTTCATTTCGTTTTTTTAACTGTTGTGATTTTTCAGTGCAATTAGTGGTGAAATTGAGCTGTGTCGATTGATCTGCATTTGAATTGAAGTATTTCGTTAGTATTTTTTGTTTTTGTTTTGAAAACAAGAAAATGGACAACACATTTATTTCACAGCTGCAAATGTACAACAGCTATGAATCCACCGGCTACAACGTTAACTGCTTTCATCACGTTATGTCAAAATGACGCACTTGCGAAAACACTGCTGTATTAGGAAGTGCATATGTATTACACATGGAATGCCAGTAGAAAATCATT
Organism: Procambarus clarkii; assembly: GCF_040958095.1. NCBI lineage: Eukaryota > Metazoa > Arthropoda > Malacostraca > Decapoda > Cambaridae > Procambarus > Procambarus clarkii. Next base: position 37,403,523 of record NC_091190.1, read on the forward strand.
TGAACGATGCAAACAAGGAGACCGAGTCGACGGACAACCTGGCATATTCAAATAAACTACGATAGGCATTCTGTACACCGTGCATCCCAATCAAGATGAATGCTTCTTTCTTTGCATGCTGTTGGTAAATGTGCCCGGTCTAACATCTTTCCAGACACAGATTTGTCAACGGCAAACACATGCCACTTTTCATAGTGCATGTCAAGCTCGGAATTTATTGGAGAACGACCAACACTGGGATGTATGCATTAATGACACTTCCAACACGTCACATCCAAATCAATTTTATGCATTGTTTGCAATCATATTGACCGCCTGCTCTCCATCTCCTACAGAGTTATGGGAGAAATATAAATCGAATATGGCTGAAGATATTATCCGTCGAATATGAAGATAAATTCATATATGAACATGGATTTCACAGCAGAAATCTACAACGTAGCGTTGATAATGATTGAAGATTTGTGCTTAGAATTCGCAAACAAAGTTTTAAATCGATTGGAAATTACATGACTGAATCGATCTGCTGCTGCTTCGTTCGATATAAAATTGTGTAGTGAACAAATAACTGTAGTGAACTTTTGTAATCTGTATCAAAACAGATTCAATTATTATGTTTCTGTTATAAGTGTTTTACAATTCGTTATTGAAGAAGCCATCGCCCAATCAATTTGGTGAGCATCTTCTCTCAAGACACTGCTCAACATAACAGCCTATTACAACTGATTAATTTATGTGCTTCGTCCCCCCATTTATCCCCTATGTATCCCCCTTGTCTTTTCCTTTATTGTACTTGTTTATCACCTGACCCCGTACTGGTATAAAATAAGTTCTGTAATCTCTTTTCACTTGAGAATGAACCATGGAGGTTCGAAACGTTGTGCGATTTGTGTAATTAGTGTAATATATTCTTCAGTTATTATATTATAATTATATGTCGTACCTAGTAGCCAGAAGCTTCTCGGCTTACTATGCAAGGCCCGATCTGCCTAATAGGCCGAGTGATTATTTTCAATAAATTGTTTCCAACTGGTTTATTTTAAATATAATTATTATATTATATTAAGAATAAATTATTGATTTAGTTATTTTGGTTTAGATTAGGTTAAGATAGGTTAGGTTCAGTCATATCTACGTTAGTTGTAACTCAAATTTACTAAAATTAACTCATACATAGTGAAATGGATAGCTTTATCATTTCATTGGAAAAAAATTAAATATAATAATCCAGGAAAACTTGGCTTATTAGGCAAATCTGGCCTTGCACAGTAGGCCAAGAACAGCGTTCTGGCTATCCAAGACCCGAGCGGCACAAAAAGTTATTTCCCCCTCCAGGTCCCAACACTTCTACCATCACCACGTCAGCAGCTCCGCTAGCACATGTGCTGTCTATAAATGCTAACAGCACCACTAATACTCCTGAAGTAGCTTCTACCACCAATCGACGACACCTGAGCTGACCTCAGGCTGCGAGGCTAAAGACGAAAACACCAACTACGAACGTCACAGACTCCTCAGACGAGGAAATTTTAGTAGGAACTCCACCGCCTAACCACAAATACGACAACTACTCGATACAAGACCACCTCATGGAGGCCACCTCACCAAACTCCAACTAAAGCATGGCTCAGCCAGTCTCGAACAAAGAAAAAACGGAAGACCTAGATGTCTACAACAACCCCGCCAGCTCCATAACATGTGGCTCGTTTTGATTCCCTGATATAAAGGAAGGAGGTAATAAAAATTTGTATGAGGGAGAAACAAATTGGCAAAATGATCAGGGAAAGTGAAGGGCCTTAAAATAATAATACACTTAGGCCATAATACCCTAACAGTAGAAGTTTAAGAAACAAAACGATTTAAATGCACTTATCTCCATAGAAAAAATAGATATTATTGCACTTACCTAAATGTGGATAAATGTAAAAAATAGAGAACTATTAGCTGAATATCAAATAAATTTATTTAAACTATTTCCACACATTTTAGATGAGGAGAGGGAGTAGCTATATATGTTAGGGAAAATTGTAAATGTCTCTAAGAGGGAATCAAAACTGAGCCACATATAGAAACTATTTGGATAGAATTTTGATATATGATATATAATGATATTTTGATACTTTTGACTTTCAAAACCCTATGTAGATCAACTTTAAGCGATAGCGAGTCTTCTTTCGTGTTAATTTTCCTACCTATTTTTGTATCGGCAAATTTGCAAATGCTGCTACTCAAACCTGGATGTAAATCATTTATATATATTATAAACAAATGAGGTCCCCAGAACAGAGCCTTGAGGCAAACCACAAAAACATTACCCCACTCTGACCTAACCCCTTTTATACTAACTGTTTCCTTTGGAATAGCCATGCCCTAATCCAACTTAATATTGCACTTTCAATACCATGAGCTATCTTGTTAATCAGTATTTCATGTGGCACTGTATCACAAACTTTGCTAAAGCCAAGGTACACAACATCACAAACCTTACCACTATCAACTGCCTCAACTATGCTGGAATAAAATGATAGCAAATTTGTTAAACATGAACGGCCATTTGTAAAACCATGTTGTGAATCATTTATTAATTTATATTTTTAAAATGATGAATGGTTATGCAATTATGGATTCGAGTAACTTTTCCACAATAGCCGTTAGGCTAATTGACCGATAGTTTGACGCAAGTGATTTATAACCCCCCTTTAAAATTGGTGCCACATTAGCAACCTTCCACGACTCTGGCACTCTGCCTGATTTATGATTTATTAAATAATGTAGAAAATGGATCGTAAAGCTCCTTTTTGTATTCTCTAAGCACCCTGGCAAACACTTCGTCCGGCCCTGGGGATTGGTTTGGTTTGAGTTTCACTATTTGTTTAATATAATCATCCCTGTAACTGTTAAACTAGTAGACCTGTCTTCGTCCCCACCCATATAGATTTGTTCGACGGAAGGCATAGAGTTAAGTTCTTCTCTAGTAAATAGAAATGAAATATTTATTAAAAATACAACTCATCTCTTCATTATCCGTTATCTGACCTGTCTCAGTTTTTAATTGACCTATCTATCCTTTCCCTAATCTTTGTTCAATATTACTGAAAAAAAAATTTACGATTTGCCTTTGCTTGCCCTGCTATACTAACTTCCTATTTTCGTTTTGCTCTCCTTATCTCTTTTCAACATTTCTAACCAGTTGTACGAATTCTTGTTATAAACCGACTTCCCAATTCTTGATCCTTTTGTACCAAGCTCTCTTTCTACCTATAGCGTTCTTCAGATCCTTTGTTATCCATTTCGGGTTATTAGTATTCGATCTATTTAATTTGATAGGTATACTACGTTTCTGTGCTTAGCTTAGAATTTTTTAAATAAGCTATACTTTGAAACCACATCTAAATTCCTTTTTACATTACCCATCGCTGGGCCCACGTCTTGCTTCAAGACCGGCCCACCCCTAAGCCCAAGACTTTCCAATCTATTTAATCCCAAAATGTCTTAGGCTATTAAAATCAGTTTTTCGAAAATCTGGCACTAACAATTTTCTCCAGTAGATCTATTCCATTTCATGCTAAATCTGATTTCTTTGTGATCACTGTTCGCTAGTTCACTCCGTATTTCGATGTCAATTTGTGTTTCCCTGTTAGTTAACACTAAATCTAAAAAAAAGGCACTATGGGCTCACCATAGCCCGTGCTGCTTGGAACTTTTTGTTCCGGGTAGCGAATCTTTAACAACAACAACAACAACTAAATCTAAAACATTTTCCCGCGTTGGTTACTTAATGTGTTGCGCAAAAAAACAACCGTCAATTAATTCTAGAAAACCTTCTGCTTCGTTATTCCAGTTTAATCCGCTAAAATTAAAAAGTTACCTATGACACAAATACCGTTAGACTTAGATGCTCTAGATATTTCATCCAATAAATGCTTTTCATCCTCTGTCTAAATTTGGTTGCCTGTATATAGCTATTATAAAATTGTGTGCTTTTGTTTTTAATTCTTGCCAAATAGTTCATGTGTGAGGATCAGTTTTGATGCCCTCTTTAAGGCTACATTACAAATTTTTCGTAACATATATGGCTACTCTTCCTCCCCGCCTAATATATCTGTGAAATAGTTCAAATCCATTTATTTGATATTCAGTTAATAGTAATAGTTCTCTATTTTCTACATTCATCCACGTTTCGGTAAGTGCAATAATGTCTATTTTTTCTATGCATACAAGAACATTTAAATCGTTTATTTTGTTTTTTAGACTTCTACTGTTAGGGTATATAGTATTTGAGGCTTCACTCCTTCCCTGATCATTTTGCCAAGTTGTTTCTCCCGCAAACACGATTCTTTACTACCTCCTTTCTCCATATCAATTTCCATACCACTATATACTATCAGTTTAAACCCAAACAAACCCCTCCCACCACAGGTTCCAACGAGTTGACAACAGCAACAACCCCAGCCCTGGATTGATGCACCCAATCCCGACCATACATTTAATTTCTTCCATGGAAGTGTTCCCAGTTATCTATAAATGATATTGCATTTGATTTGCAATATTTGTCCAGTCGGCAAATATACCCTCGACAATCATTTCCAACTTCCTTTCTTTTAAGAATGCCACATATGATCGGGATTCCTCCCTTGCTCCTAACTAATTCTATGGCTGTCTTAAACCTTTGTATCAGTTCCTCACTCCTAACTCGTTCAACATTTCCAGCGGCACTGATACAAATAATAGGTTTGTTCCCATTTCGAGCCATAATAACGTCCAAGTTAAGAATATCCCCAATTCCTGTTCCCGGATAGTAAACCCTTAACCTGTTCCCCCTATCTCTGGCACAAAATGTTCTATCCAGATACCTCGCCTGAGAATCTCCAACAACCAAAATTTGCTTAGGTACTTCCTTTATTTTGTGAGCACCTTGAGGGACCTGCGCACCTTTCGTTTTCATGACTTTCGAGGGAACTACAGTCTCCACACAGTATTCGTTCTCCAGCACTGCGAATGGGGATGGAAGTCATTACTATATTTGTAGGTGGCCTTGTCAAAGTCTTGTTAAGACCCCCCTGTCCTTTACGACATTCCATGTCGAATACTTTCTACTGCTGCATTCCTCGTTCCCTTCTTCTGGATGGTGTTTCGTCTGTCTTAGCTTCTTTATCTGTCATAGCTCCTTCCGCAGGGAATCCATCTATGCCGTCAGAGCTCTACATAGCTCCCTCACTAGCACTAGTTCACTCCAATTTTCATTTTCAGTATCAGTATCAGGACAATTAGAGCTCCAGCTACACACACCCTCTCACTGTGACTACCTGACAGAAGGCCTGAGGATGAGCTATTACATACTACACTCGACTGATCACGTACGGACATTTATCGAACTGATTACCTCTGCTCGAATCCCAAAGCTATAACTTTCACCCGACGTAGTTCTAATACTAATAATGGAAAACATAACCTTGCTATCTAGACCTGCATAGAGGAGCAACCCTTCCTAGGTACTGCCTGTACTCACCTATTTGTATCTGCAGGATCGAGCATTGACTGATCCCGCTTTTCGAGCATCGGATGTTTACAGCAAAGACTCCGGTCCTATTTCCCTATCATACCTACCTGGTTGATGGGGTTCTGGGAGTTTTTCTACTCCAAGCCCGGCCCGAGGCCAGACTTGACTTGTGAGAGTTTGGTCCACCAGGCTGTTGCTTGGAGCGGCCCTCAGGTCCACATACCGATCACAGCCCGGTTGATCTGGCACTCTTTGAAGGAAACAATCTAGTTCCCTCTTGAGGTCCACGGTTGTTCCTGCAATATTTCTGATGCTCGCTGGTAAAACGTTGAACAACCGTGGACCTCTGATGTTCATATTTCTGGTTTTGTTTCTCATACCTAGTTTTAAAATTATGAATAGTATTTGCTTCCACAACCTGTTAAGTGAATTTCATTTTTTCACTACTCTCA
>NC_091190.1:37421974-37450942 GCF_040958095.1 Procambarus clarkii
AAGGAAGTCACCGATAACCTGTCCAGTGAGCTCAACATTTGTTTTTTTGGACGATGGTACTCTAGCTGGCTCCCCAGCCTCACTCTTGGACGACATAAGAATAATTCAGGAGCAAGGAGCAAGCCTAGGCCTCACCCTGAACCCTCCCAAGTGCGAAATAACCTACACCAACCAGCGCATAATAGAGCAAATAAAGGTTGTTTTGCCTGACATTCATCCAACCAACCTTGAGGACAGCACACTCCTAGGTGCTCCTCTTGGAAGGAATGCCATCGATGGGGTCCTTGGTAAGAAGATCACTGACCTGAAGAGGATGAACGAGAGGATTGAAGACATCGATGCTCATGATGCACTTTACCTCATCACCAGATGCTTGTCCCTCCCCAGGCTGACCTACTTTCTAAGATGTTCGCCATCTTTCAACAATATTAAATTAGAGGAGTACGACAGCTTGCTGAAATCAACACTAGAAAAAGCCCTCAATCTTTCCCTCAGCGACTCACAGGGGAAACAGGCCTCCCTTCCTGTCAGACTCGGGGGCCTTGACGTGCGCACAGCAACACAAATTGCTGTACCAGCGTTCCTGTCCTCTTCAGTGGGGTCTGACAACTTGGTGAAGGAAATCCTACCTGAGCACCTAGTTCAACAAGCAGGGGTACATGATCCCAGCTTCACAGACTGCACAACCAAATGAGTCTCTCACAGGGCCAGCACCCCAACCACCGCCTTCTGAAGCCCTTAAGCAATCCAGCTGGGATCGCCCCATTGCCGACCAAGAAGCTGCGACTTTGCTAGAAGCTGCGACAACACTACATGACACTGCCCGACTTAGAGCTGTAGCCGCTCCCCCATGCAGGTGATTTCCAATTAGCAACCCCAATGTCAGCATCCGGCACCCGTCTCACACCGCAGGCCCTCCGAATTGCCGTGGCTTTCTGCCTCGCTGCCCCAATCCACACCGAATACAGGTGTATTTGCGGCGAGGCAGAGGCCGACAGATAGAGACAGCATGGCCTTCTCTGCCAAAGGAGAGGAGGATGGCAGGCAAGACACGGCGAGGTCAATGACATTATTAAGAGAAGCCTTACCACAGCCGGTTGTCTAGCAGAGAGAGAGCCCTGTTACCTAATGTCTCGCAACTCTGATGAGCCTGTCGGTCGGCCAGACAGAATCACGGTGAACCCCTGGAAGAATGGTAGACAGTTGGTGTGGGACTACACTTGCGTTTCAACTTTAGCCAATACCTCTGTTGACTTCAGTGCTACACAAGCAGGAGGAGCTGCCAAACACTGGGAAGCGGCCAAGTCACGTAAATACAGAGACCTTGAGCACCACTACAATTTTGTCCCCATTGCCTCAGACACTTGGTGCCTGGGGTAAAGGTGCTGCTAGCTTTTTGAAGCAGTTGGGGTTTAAGCTAATCGAAACTAGAGACCCTAGAGCTGCCAGTTTTCTTTTTCAGCGCCTTAGTGTGGCAATCCAGAGAGGAAATGCTCATTGCATCCATGGTTCCTGCCCGCCATCTGAGGAGCTGGAGGAGCTGTTCAACTTGTGACAAGCTGCCTTGTACCCAGCATGTAATCAATATTGTAACTTTTTGTGTAATGACATTTTCAAATAATTAGATAAATATACACACATACCAAAAGAATAGGGGTGGTAGGAGAAGAAAATATCAAAGTGTTCAGTGAGGATCCACAAAGTCTTCTCTGAGTACTCTTTATTTTCTTCTCTGAGGCTACGGGTCCCTACACTTGCACCAGAGGTGGTACCCCTCCTAAAAATTATATATATATATATATATATATATATATATATATATATATATATATATATATATATATATATATATATATATATATATATATATATATATTATAATTGATTGGATTGGTAGGATAGAAGACAGACTAATAGAAGGGCGGAGGGGGAAGAAGATTGAAATGTTACCGAAAATGCTAGTTTAACATTAACCATATCACCACCATCACTAAATGTTCCAATTACGTGCAAGAAGAATGATTTACTTATCATAAAATGGTTTATCAATTAGTAGATAACCGCTTCAAGTTATAGTGTTAAACATTTAACATTAATAAACGTTTTCCCTAAACCTGTTGTACTTGTGGAAATAAATATATATAATACATAATGATCAAATTCGATTCGTACACGCTTTTCAAAGTAATTTTAATCCCTCGATTCCTACTGGTACTGGTGTACCAGTACACCAGTACTGATGTACTTGTGCACACGTACATGAAATTACACATTATATTAAATACCTCAAAAAGACTGATTCAACCCGTCTTGTATAGGGAGAAATATCCCGCTAGATAAGTAAGTAATTATCAGTAGAAGTCACCAAACCGGGAAGGCTATGTAGTACCATCAAATGTGCGAGATAATCAGAGGGCTCTAAATATCACCAAGGATGCCAATACGAGAATAAAAACGCATAAGGCAGATATATCAAAAGTATCCGAGTCGCCAAGAATTCTATCGAGGGACAAGCGACCGCAGGGGACAGTCGGAAAACAAGACACACGCTCGTCCTGGAAGTCAGGACATTCAACAAGGATATGTACGACCATAAGAGGGACAATGCAATTCGGACAATAAGGAGCAGGGCGGCGCTCCATTAAGTGATCGTGAGTTAAACGGGTATGGCCAATACGTAACCTAGCCAGAGCCGTTTCCCACCGCCGGTTACGGTGGCAGAAGGAAGGCCACGGACACACAACTCTTGAGAGTACGCAGTTTGTTACCAAGAACAGAAGACCAACAACTCTGCCATCGGGCAAGGATGGAGGCAATAATAACTGGGTAAAAGTCAGAATAAGGAACACCTTTATGGGAGATGGGACAAGTGCGGATAGCGTCCTTAGCCACAGCATCCGCATGCTCATTTAAAGAGACTCCAACATGGCTGGGAACCCAGCAAAATGCAACCGACTTAATTTACTGCAGATAAGAAACAGCCAATGTTGAATCTCGATGACCACAGGTGTGGACTTGATTAAAGGACCCTAAAGCCATGAGGGCACTACGAGAGTCAACTACTACCACGAAGGAGGATTGCCCCCAGGAAACCAGGTGACGAAGAGCATAGATAATAGCAGAGAGTTCTGCTGTGAAGATGCTAGCCTCCGGAAGAAGGTGACACATAAGTGTGGTCAGGAAAAACAACAGTAGCTCATACCGTCAGCAGACTTTGACCCGTCGGTGAAAATGGGAACGGAGTGGGAGTGAGAAGAAAAGTGCTCAAGGAAGAGGCGTTTCAGAACTGTAGAAGGGGTAAAAGCGTTAGTGATGCGGGTCAGAGAAATACAAAATTTGGGAAGGGGGATGCTACACGGGGGCAAGGAGGGAACAATACGAGGAGAAACATTAGTAAGACGAACCGAAAGAGAATCTTGTGAGCGAGACAAACGGAGAGGAAGAGGAAGGTGGTGAAGAGGAACAGGAACTACAGGAAGGGTAAAAGTCAAAGCACGACAGAGGCGAGTGAGACGATGCTGTAAGGATCGTGCAAGATAGCGAAGACTGTAGCGATCACGGCGATCCTGGAGAGACAGACAGCCAATGTCAGCGTACAAGCTGAGGGTAGGAGTTGAACGAAAAGCACCAGAGCCGAGGCGCAACCCCGTATGGTGCAAAGGATCAAGATGGCGAAGAGTAGGAGAAGGAGAAGCAGAAGAGTATGCAGGGCAATCATAATCGAGCTTAGACAGGACGAGAGGGGAATGTAAATAGAGGAGCGTGCACTTATCCGCTCCCCAAGAAGTATGAAACAAAACCTTAAGTAGGTTCAGGGCCTTAGAGCATTCAACATGGAGGTAAGAGACATGGGGCGACCAAGACAAACGAGTGTCAAAGAAAAACCCCAAAACCTTCGTGGAATTTTTGTACTCAAGGGGCTGATCATAAAGTGACAAAGAGGGACGAAGAACGACCCGCTTCCGAGTAAGTCATGGCACAAGTCTTAGTAGTAGACAACTTGAAATCATGATTGGTGGCCCAAGATGACACGGCATCAATCGCAAGTTGGAGCCACTGTTGAAGGAGAGGCGAATCATCACCTCGACAGCAAAGAGCAAGATCATCAACATAAAGAGCGGAGAAGATGCCAGAAGGAAGGGAGGAAAGGAGACCATTGAGGGTAACCAGAAAAAGAGTAGTACTCAGAACACTACCTTGGGGCACACCTTCATACTGTCGAAAAGAGGCAGAGAGAGTGGCACCAAGCCTGACTCGAAAGGTACAACGAGAGAGAAAGCTTTGAAGGAAGAGAGGGAGATTACCACGAAGGGCAAAAGAACGAAGTTGGGACAGAATATGGTATCTCCAAGTCGTGTCATAAGCCTTTTCCAGGTCAAAATGGACAGCAACAACGGAGGTCTTCGCAGCAAAAGCAGTACGAATATAGACCTCCAAGTTCACCAGGACATAAGTCGTGCTGCGGCACTTGCGAAAACCAAATTGAGAAGGAGAGAGGTGGTGGTGGTGTTCCAAGAACCACATCAGACGGACATTTACCATACGCTCAAACAGCTTGTAAACACAACTCTTGAGAGCAATAGGGTGAAAATCCTTAGGGGACGTACCGAGAGACCCTGGTTTCCGAATAGGGAGTACAACGGCATCGAGCCAGTCCTCAAGGACGGACGACGACTCTCAGACCTGGTTATACAGATTCAGTATAATACTGAAACGTGCACGGAGGGAGATGGCGAAGCATCTCGTAATGAACGTCATCCGAGCCCGCTGCCGTAGATTCGCAGAGGGCCAGGGTAGACTGAAGTTCATAAAGAGAGAAAAGATCGTTATAGGGAAGGCGGAGAAGAGTGTGGAAATTTAAAGGATGCGATTCAAGAACAGGCTTACGAAGAAGGAAGGATTGAGGAAGATGAGAACCAGAGCTAACAGAAGAAAAGTGGGAACCCAGTTCGGCCGCGACCTTCACTGGATCCGCCACACGAGTCCCACGGAGACGGAGAACCGGCGAGACATCTGGAACAAACTTGCCCGCAATCTTGCGGATCTTCTTCCAGATCTGCGGTAGAGGAGTATCGGACGTAATGGTTTTAACATAATATTTCCAACTCTCACGTTTAGGAGTACGGATGGTCCTACGGGCCACCGCACTTGCCTTCCGAAACAGAATAAAAGAATCAGCCGTCTGCCAGTGGCGGTGTTTTTTCCAGGCTGCACGCTTACAGCGGACAGCCCGAGCACAGTCCGCATTCCACCAGGGAACACACTTCCGTGTGCCCCGGGAGGAAGAGTGAGGGATAGAGCTGAAGGCAGCGTTGAAGACTGTCATAAAAAAGGAGGATGGCGCGAGGAGGAGGGCGCGAGGAGGAGGGCGCGAGGAAGAGGCAGAGAGGAGAGGTCAGAAAGTAGCGCGGAGGGTGAATAGGCACAAGTCAGCCTTGGCAAACTGCCACCTAGGGAAGGAAAGGGGAGGGTGGAAAGAAAAAAGAAACGAGGATGGGGAAATTATCACTTATGGAGGTCATCAAGAACCTGCCACGTGAAATCTAAGTAGAGGGACGACGAGCAGAGAGAAAGATCAAGACAGGAAAGGGTGCGAGTTCAAGAGTCCACATGAGTGGGCTCACCAGATTTCAGAAGAGACAGGGGAAGCGAGGACGAACGGTTCGAGAAGACGGCCTCGGGTGTTTGTCAGAACCTCACCCCAGAGGGAATGTCGACAGTTTAAATCACCCAAAAGGAGCACCGGCTCTGGCAAGGAGTCCAGGAGGTGCTTAAGATCGGGGAGGGAAAGAGGGACATTTGGAGGGAGATAAGTGGAACAGACTGTATACCATTTACCCACAAAAACACGGGCAGCAGAACAATGGATAGGGGACGGAAGAAGTAGGGGGACGAAGGGAATATCAGAACGAATTAAGAGAGCAGTAGAGTTATGGGCCCCAGCAAGAGCTGGGGGGAGGGGAAAGAAAGGAATAACCACGAAAGTGACCAGGACGAGCACCAAGCATTGGTTCCTGGAGACAAACACAAAGTGGTGTAAACTGTGTAATTATTAGTTGGAGTTCATGGAAGTTGGCATAAAATCCACGAATATTCCACTGAAGAATAGACATTATCAAAGAGAAAGGACAGTAACAGAACAAGAAAAAATATGGGAAAGAGGAACACAGTTTATTAATGGATCTTAGGGTCATGAGCAGGGTCAGGAGCAGAGTCGGCAGAATCAGGGTTAGGGGGAATGGGTAAACTTAGTAAGGAGAGAGGGAAGGGAGCGAGAGAACAGACCAGACGTGGACTGATGGGGTTCGGAGGAGGAGGAGGAGACAACTGAGAGGGGCAGGCAAGGACAGTTGGAGGAGGGGGGGGGGGTGCAGAAATCAGGGAGTGCACCTTAGGAAGGGCAGCAACAGAGGGAATCGGGGGTGGAAGAAACCTCCATATCAGAGACGGGTTCGACCACTGAAATGGGAGGGGATAGAGTGACAGTCAGAGGGAGGGGGCGAGGAAGAAAGCGAAACCTTCTTACCCGCCAAAGAGGAAGAAGGAGAGGAGCCAGGCTTACGTTTCTGGCTCAAAGAGACAGGTGTTCCAGTAACAACGTACCGGGCGACAGACTCAATGGTTTCAGCAGGAGAAGAAGAACGAGAGCGAACAACACGAAGATTGCTGGGAGGATGATGGATATCTGCCTGGACAGACAGGTGGCGTGGAGGGTCAAGAGACTGGGGGGAGGGTCGGGAAGAAAGTGGGGGGGGGGAGATGGAGAAGAAGACAAAGGAGATATGGCGGACTGGGTAGGAAGGGGGGGGGGGAAATCCCAGATGGAGAAGCGGGAGGGAGACCATCTGGGACCAGTGGCAAAGGAATAGGGGAGGTGGTGGTGGGTGGGGTCGGGTTTAAGGCCTGGAAACGGTTGTGAGACTGAGGAAGACGGGAAGGACGAGGAGAGGTAGAACGCAACACGCGAGCGTAGGAGATGCCCGCGAAAGGGGTTAGACGACGAACTTGGCGTCTCGCTTCAGGAAGACAGACAATCACGGTGCTTCAAGTTGAGGACGGCTTCCTCGAGTTTGTAGTACATACACGAGCGGGAGAAGGTAGGATGGGCTTAACCGCAATTGAGGCAGCGAGCCTGGGGAGAAGTGCACTCGGACTTAGAATGACTATCGTCCCCACACACGGGGTACAGATACACAGTACTGGTGCATTTGAGGACACCGTGCCCGAACTTCCAACACTTATTGCATAGTCTAGGAGAGGGAATGTACTCCTGAACGGAGCATCTGGCACCAGCAAGAATAATAGAGGGCGGAAGGGTCCTACTATCAAAGGTGACTTTTACAACTCAAAGGGGCTGACGGCGATGACCACGAAGGGGTCGAGTAAACGTGTCCACCTGGAGGACAAAATGGCCTTGGGCTTCGAGGATATGTTTAATATCCTCATGGCAATCGTTGAGGTCCTGAAGACCAGTTGCAACATGGTGCGGGAGAAGAACAGTGCCTACACTGGCATTTAACCGAGCGTTCTTGGAGACCCGAACAGGGGTCTCTCCAATGTAGGACAAAGCGGCTAAGCGAGTAGCTGCATCCTGAGGAGCAGCAGCGACGACACGCATACTGTAACTGGTGGAGTTAAAAGTAACAGAGGCATCTACTGAATCAACAAGGTGTTTATGGAGGGAGAAATTGTCAGGAGAAGAAGAATCCAGATGGTGGAGATCAAAGTATTTAGTCCATGTAGCGGGACCAAACAAGGCGTTGTAAGTAGCATTTCGGGAAGAGATCGTGCGAGTGCGGCCGTGGCGGAAACGGCGTTGAGAACCCCCGGAGTTCATGGGGGTAAAAGGCGCAGTAGTCACAATGAGAGACGGAGCCGTGCCAGGGGACGAGGTGGTCACCACTGGGGGCTGGGGACTCGACCCTACCGCAGAGGAGGGAGGGGAGCTGAGGGTAGTAGTCAGGACGTCGGGGCCCAATGCAGCAGGGGCTACAGGGCCTGGTCTTCCAACACAGTCCGACTCTGGGGCTTGGTCGCCCACCCTACGAGCCTGAGAAAATACAAGGGAAACATTATCAGCCATGAAAATGAGGAAAACTTTCATTCACGAATGTGCCCCCACACCCACCATGGAGCCACAATTAGAGGCAGGACACCCAACAAGAAGCTATCGCCGATCTTGCCGGGGGCCCCCAGGGGTGCGTCGTGAGTATACGCTCACAAACGCCACCTTAAGAACCATGAGTCCGTCGAGAGCGGGTTCAGTGACGAAAGGAGGATTGACAATAAAAGGGTCCCCTCGCTCAAGACGTTGGGTACTACAGTTCTACAGGTGCAAGAGTATGCCTCCTCAAACACACGAGCGTCAAAACAAAAGAAGGTCGAAAGAATAATCAAAACAGGCAAAAGGTCGGCAGGAAATGACAATTTGATAGGAGAAGAGGGGGGAGAAAAAGAAACACGAGTAAGAGGAAAAGGGGCCTGGCAAAATTGGTAAAGGCAGCAGCAGGAGAATAAGGCTGCAAAAGGACAGAGGACTGACGCACGGATCATCACACTCCGGCAGCTGCCCACCAAGCCCCCTCACGGCGACAACGAGCCAGACAGTGAGGGGGGCTAGATAATAAATCAGGTCACACTTTGGTTGATCTAAAGGGCCGACTTATCACATTAGGGCAAAACCCAACCTCTGACTAGACATCCACAACCCGCTCTCAACACAACGGCCAAGTGGTCGTTAACCCGGGCAGCCAAACGTGAACGTGAAGAACGCTTCATATATAACGTGTCCTACGTCTATGCTCGTCTGCCGGAACAACCGTGGACATCTTCAAGAGAAAACTGGACTGTTTTCTAAGAGAAGTTCCGATCAGCCGGGCTGTGGTATGTGGCCCTGCGGGCCGCTCCAAGCAACAGCCTGGTGGACCAAACTCTCAAGTCGAGCCTGGCCTCGGGCCGGGCTTGGGGAGTAGAACAACTCCCAGAACACCTTCAAGCAGGTATCAAGCAGGTGTGCTCTGGCCCACAGCAATTAACACATTTTAACAAGACATTAAAAATGTTTGATCATACGTAAACTATTATTAAACATTAGATCTTAGTGTATAGTTAGGTTGACTTTACTCATTTGACAATTTGTATTTTCGGTACGTGGGTGAAGTTAGTTTCGGTTTGAACAAAATCATCAAACTACAGTTTAGGAATTGGTCTGAACGTCATCAGTTAAATCGTGCGAAAAGTGCTTATTATTCACGAGCAGCTGTTTGGTGGTTGTAACATTGGACATTTGGCCGTAGTTTGAGGACGGGCTTGTATACCTGACTCAACAACGCTCGTATTCCTCTCCAGCAGAGCTCTCAGGGTGTTCGTATTAAACCTCAACCACCTATTTACACCGTCGGTCAGAAAACGTCAATACAAGTTCTTTAATTTCTACTAAAATCCCTCAATTGACCAATTAGTATATCCAGTCCAAATTTTTTATTATTATTTTAGGGAGAAGTTAGAATTCACTCGCCTACTATAATCACCAACAACAATCCAAGTCCTATACGCAATTTATACATACAGTACATTAATATTTACTTATATCTGACAAAATATAGTACTTGGTTACACAGGACGTTAATGTTAATTAAGTCGTCCCTGGGACTGGCTGCAGCGTGGACACTGACTCAGGATGGTTAGTTTCATTCACACAGGATGGGCTGTGTGATCCTATGGCTTTTGTCATCTAATTCCCGTAGTTACTTCTTCTGGTGACATTACTATTTCAGTGAGGCTTCTCTATGGAATTAAGTGGGGGGGGGGGGGGTTATGTGATGCTTGCTAGATTAAAAGTCTTTGGTCCGTATTTCAACGACTGAAATACTAAGTTCACAAACACCTTATAACTGCCAGAATTTAACGACTATACTTAATTTTTTCTCCGGCTTTTGGTTGAACGTTCAATAAAGTTATTAGTTGTATACGTTTGTACAGTTCATGTCTCAAAGTTGACACCCGAGCCGCTGTTGTGGAACAGTCAATGACGGTCGTTTTAGCATGTAATTTTGTTTTAATAATCAAAAGTTTTCAGCTGGGTCAAAGTCTCGACTAATAGACAAAGATTTATTACTCAATGTCATTATATTTACAAAGGACTAAGCCAGAGGTATTTGAATTATTTAAAATAAAGCTTTAACATCTTGTAACCCATGCTTAATTAGGCAATCAGCAAATATAGACTAGTTTACCAACAGAATACATTGTGATAAAATAACTTATCATCTAGTGTAACTTGCCTGTAAGCCTGGCGCAGGTAACCTCTTCCACAGGACTGTGAAGTGTAACTAATTAATAGCACCAATGTGGCGGACGGCAAGCAGCACCTCTCCCTACGCCGGCCAGCACCACACTGCCCGCCGCGCCTTTTGACTACCTTGCCCTGATGGATCAACTACCTGTGACGTCATTCACCTCACCTGACATGAGGCCGCTTCACATACAAATAATTCACAAGTAAAGTCACTTCAACAATATTAATAAAGAGTTTATTTCTATTTATGTGAAGTATGAGCAAGTATGAGTATGTATTACAAGCACATACCTCACTACTGGACATTAAACCCACTACCTCACCCACCTAGTAGCTTGGAGGCTCCATAACGCCTTCTGTAACTGTGTTGTGTCATGTTGGGGTCTAGGCCAGCGGCCAGGTACAGCAACCGGTTTAGGTGTTCAACCTCGTGTGTACTCACCTATTTGAGCTTGCGGGGGTTGAGCTTTGGTTCTTTGGTCCCGCATCTCAACAGTCAATCGACTGGTGTACAGATTCCTGAGCCTACTGGGCTTTATCATATCTACATTTGAAACTGTGTATGGAGTCAGCCTCCACCACATCAATTCGTAATGCATTCCACCTGTTAACTACTCTGACACTGAAAAAGTTCTTTCTAACGTCCCTGTGGCTCATTTGGGTACTCAGTTTCCACCTGTGTCTCCTTGTTCGCGTACCAACAGTGTTAAACACTTTATTCTACTCTACCCTGTCAATTCCCCTGAGGATTTTGTAGGTAGTGATCATTTTACGCCTTACTCTTCTGTCTTCCAGTGTCGTGAAATGCATTTCCCGCCGCCTTTCCTCATAACACATGCCTCTTCGTTCTTAGACTAGTCTAGTGGCATACCTCTGAACTTTTTCCAGCTTCGTCTTGTGTTTGACAAGGTACGGGCTCCATGCTACGGCCGCATACTCCAGGATTGGTCGTACATATGTGGTATACAAGATTCTGAATGATTCCTTGCCTAGGATCCTGAAGGCTGTTCTGATGTTAGCAAGCCTCGCTTATGCCGCAGACGTTATTCTTTTTATGTGGGCTTCAGGAGACAAGTTTGGTATGTTATCAACTCCTAGATCATTCTCTCTGTCCGTTTCATGAAGTACTTCATCTGCTATTCTGTATCCTGTGTCTGGCCTCCTGTTTTCACCGCCTAGTTTCATTACTTTGCATTTACTTGGGTTGAACTTTAGCACCCATTTGTTTGACCATTCATTCAGTCTGTCTAGATAATTTTGTAGCCTCTCACTATCATCCTCTGTTTCAATCCTCCTGATTATTTTTGTATCGTCAGCAAACAATGAAAGAAACGACTGACCCCTGCAGGACTTCACTGGTGACGTCTCGTCAATCTGATTCCTCACCCCTCACAGTGACTCGCTGTGTTCTGTTGCTTAGGTACTCCCTTATCCAATGGAGTACCTTCCCTTTCACTCTAGTCCTACTCTAGGGCCCTCCAGCTTTTTCACTAGCCTTTTGTGTGGCACTGTGTCAAAGGCTTTCTGGCAATCCAAAAATATGCAGTCTGCCCCCACCCCTATCTTTATTGCCAGATTTTTGTTGCTTGGTCATAGAATTCAATTAATCCAGTGAAGCAGGACTTGCCATACCTGAATCCAAGTTGATGCTGTGTTACAAAGTTCTTTCGCTACAGATGTTCCACTAGCTTTATTCGCAAAATCTTCTCCATCAGCTTGGATGGTATGCAAGTTAGGGACATTGGCCTGTAGTTCAGTGTCTCCTGTTTATCCCCATTTATGTATATTGGGACTACATTAGCCGCTTTCCAAATTCTTGTCAGTTCTCCTGTTGCCAGCGATTTATTGTACACTATGGAGAGTAACAGGCACAGTGCTTCTGCTCCTTCCTTTAGTACCCAAAGGGAGATTCCATCTGGGCCTATAGCCTTTGTCACATCCAACTCTAGTAAAAGCTTCCTTACTTCCCCACTGGTAATCTCAAACTCTTCTAGTGGTTCCTGGCTAACTATTCCCTCCCTTATCTCCGGAACTTCTCCTTGCTCTAAAGTGAAGACCTCCTGGAAATTCTTATTCAGTTCCTCGCACACTTCTTTCTTGTTTGTAGTGAATCCGTCTACCCCTATCCTAAATTTCATTACCTTTTTCTTTACTGTTGATTGTCTTCCGATGTGGCTGTGCAGCAATTTAGGTTGAGTTTTGGCCTATCTTGCATATTGTCATTTCGTAGTGTCTTTCTGCCACTCTTCTCAACCTGACACATTCATTCCTGGCACTCTGGTATCTTTCTCTGCTCTCAATTGTTCTGGTATTCCTATAGTTTCTCCATGCCCTTTTACTTTGCTGCTTAGTTAGCCTACATCTCTGATTAAACCATGGGTTTCTCATCCTCATTTCATTGTTTTTCTTTTGGACAAGGACAAACTTGTTTGCTGATTCCTTGCACTTCTGCGTGATGTAGTCTATCATGTCTTGGGCCGTCTTTCCCCTGAGCTCTGTTTCCCTTGTTATATCTGTTAGGAATTTTCTTATCTCCTAATAATTTCCCTTTCGGAATGATAGCCATTTGTTTCCAGTTTCCCTCCTCGAGCTCAATAACCCTTCTTCAATCAGATACTCAAACACCAATACACTGTAGTCGCTCATTCCTACTGGGGCCTCGAAACTGATTTCCCTCATGTCGGAGTCATTCAGGGTGAAGACTAGGTCGAGTCTTCCTGGTTAATCGTTTCCTCTCATCCTCGAGGGCTCCCTGACATGCTGGCTTAGAAAGTTTCTTGTCGCCAGCTCCATTAGTTTGGTTCTCCATGTATCCTCAACTCCATGCGGTTCCTTGTCCTCCCAGTCTATCCTTCCGTGATTGAAGTCCCCATGATGAGCAGATGGGATCTATTTCTACAGGCAGCAGAGGCTGCTCTCTGAATTATAGTGTTAACTGCCATATTGTTGTTGCCATACTCTTGGCTGGGTCTTCTGTCATTTGGTGAAGGGTTATATATCACTGCTACTACTACTTTTGGTCCTCCCATTATCATGGGGCCTGTTATGTAGTCACTGAATCCCTTGCAGCCTGGGGTAACCATCTCCTTGAAACTCCATTCCTATCTCATTAGTAGGGCCACTCCACCTCTTCCCCTTCCTTCCCTCTCTTTCCTTATTAGAGTGTAGTCCTGGGGAAACACCACATTCGTTAAGATTTCTGAGAGTTTTGTTTCTCTGAGTCCGATTACATCTGAGTTCATCTGAGTATTACATCTGAGTATTACATCTGAGTATTACATCTGAGTTACAGGACCTTCTTGTGCTCTTTCCCTGAGTTCACTTGCCTTGCTTGTGATCCCATCTACGTTCGAGTACATCACCATGAAACTGACTCTCTTCTGTCCTTTCTCAGGTCCTATTACTTCCCTGAAGCAGGGAAACAGGAAGGGGCCTGGATGGAGGGCCAATGAAGGGGGACCTGGGGGATCTAGGGTGTGTGGGGACTGGGAAGATCTGGTACAGTGAGGGTGATGTAGGAGGAAGAGCTTGGGGGGGGGGGAGGGGAGAAAAGAGGGCTTGGGGGATGGGGAGGCTGGGGGGGGGGTGAGAGGGGTAAAGGAAGTGTTGAGAGGGATGAGGAAGGGAGGGAGGGCTTAGGGGAGTGGGGGAGAAGGGAGGGCTCAGGGGGCTGGGGGATACTGGAGAACTTAGGGGTTGGGGGAGAATGGAAGGCTTGAAGGTGGGGGAGTAGGTAGGGCAAGGGTGGGGGGGATAGGGCGGGATTTGGGGGTGAAGAATTGAGATCCTGGGGAGGGTGCCCTAGGTGGGCACCAGGGGTTGGGGCATGTAGGACATCTATTGGGTGGCGTATGGGGTTGGTGCTACTCTCACTATGTCTGTTGAGCTGCTTGTTGAGGGTTCACTACTCCCCTTTGGGATTGTAGGGCTCGGGTTTGTGGCTTCCTGATTCCTTTCTGTCTCCCTGCACTCCCTCGCGGCTGCTGCCCTCATTCGCTCGTACCTTGTCCTATCCCTCTGCAGGAATATTTTTTTGAACTTCTGTGCATATGCTAGTCTGCTCTTGCTTTCTAACAAATCCTCTTTTGTTCTCTCACTTGTGAATGCCACCTTTATCAGTCAGTCTTTGTCCTTGTTGTACTGTCCGATCCTGAAAACCTTTTCAATATGTTGGTCAGCCCTCTCCATCTTTACCCCTTTAAGGATTTCATTAACTTCATTTTTGTCCTTGTGTCTCCTCTCCACTGGACTGGTCCCTGATTGTTCCTTAATGCCTACTATTACTACTGCTCTCTTTCGCTCTATCAGCTGGCCAGTACATCTAGCTGCTTCCTGAGAAGAAGCCACTTCCATGGCAACTTTCCTAATTGCAGAACTAGCTTCAGGGCTCTTTTTAAACAATTCTTCATATGACGGTTGTTTTGTAGGAGTCCCCTCAACCGGAACATCACCAACTCCCTGAGGGATGGTCTGTGTCTGGTATTGGGGAGGAGTCTCCTTCAGGCTTCTTATTTCCTCCTTTGCTGCCCTTAGTTCATCCTGCAGGTTGGTTACTGTCTCCCTCATTACCATCAGTCCTTCACTGAATTGTATCCAAAATTGTATCCAAGATTACTAAATAAATATGAAAACCTACTAAACACTGTGTATCTAATCTACTCAACAACGTAACATAATCGTACGTTACAGTCTATTGTTGGAAAGTTACTTGAATAACTAACTCGAACAAACTAATAGCTAACTCGAACGCTCGACTGCACCTGTCGGCTCCGCCGTCCCTCCACTTTTATCTGGTGTAAATGATCTCGCTGCATCCCTCAAATGATGTAGTTTTCCCAGAAGGCAGCTATGTACTCTGTGACCCAAATGTGATTGAAACAATTTTCAATATCAATCCTCAAAATCTCATTTCGACCTCACTAGTGTTGTTCCCTGGTGGAAGCTGCACCCGACGTTCTCTGCTGCCACATCAACGAGTCTTTACTACTGTGCCTGCCTACATTTATCCTGCTATAATGAATAACAGATCCAAATCCGGTAGGGCCACTAAGGCAGATAGCACGCCGATCAGGAATAATCAACTAGCCAAGCTAGCAACAAGGTTAGTCAAGCTGTCCCTACCACGGGGGCCGCTAGGGGGGTGGGGGGGGGGTACCGACTCTCCCCTTGTCAACAATAACAAACCATCCCAGCTGTGTGGTGCTTCGAAATCGTCACGGATCATGCAACAATTATGCAGCCGTATGGATCAACTTAAACGAGCTGCTGCCCCTTGCTCCGATTTCAAGCACATTGCTGATAACCCATGGCCCAAGTTATTAACCCAAATACTTGAAGACCAACTGTCAGTAATCCAAGAGCAATCGGACTTAATAATTAACATGCGAAGTGAAGCTTCAGCAATGCTCAAGATTAATCAAGATCTGTCTGCCAGAGTCGACCTTCTCCAACATGAATTAAACTCTCTCAAGACCACAGTTACTGACTTTAAACCAGAATGAGGGTTGTTGCCTGCCTGGCTGCGTGCTGACGTGGCAGTTTTGACATGAAGGGCCTTGCAATTCCTCCTGTTCTGCGGGTGAATTCCGTGGGACTGGAGTTCTCGTGTAAGGCTGGTTATCCAGCCATTGAGTTGGTGATGTGCGACATGCTTCGTGTCCCGGTGGAGGCTGTCTATGGAGTTGAGCTTGTTATGGCCCACCGGGTGATTATCAAGTTCGTGTGGGAGGACGAGTATCGGGACTTCCTCCGTCGGTACGAAGGGCGTTCGTTGCAGTTGCCGGATGGCGCCGGCTCTGTTGTGGTCTCAGACCGAAGTGGTGCCCTGACTTATGTCAGTGTACACGGTGTGCCCCTGGAGTTCCCTGAAGACCTTCTCCGGCGCTTCTTCGGGTGGTATGGTGCAGTCATCAGTGTGCGGGTGAACACGCTTTCCTCGGGGAAGTATGCTGGGAAGCAAACATCCGTACCTTAGGTATGCGCCTGCGGTCGGATATCCCTTCTTCTGTCCGGCTGCTGGGTTACTACGTTCGGGTGTATTATGCCCGGCAGCCCCGTACCTGTTGCCAATGTGGCCAGTTCGGGCATCAGGCTGCTGGGTGCTCTGAGGCCCCTGCTGCATCTGCTAACTTGTTTTGGGAAGAGGATTTCCCGCCGCTCCCTCAGGGCGTGGATTCCGGAGATGAAGAGGGGCAGGTCCCGTTCACTGCTGATGCGGCCCCCCCCCCCCCTGCGTCACCCGACATGCTCCCGGTGGTTGCTGTCCCTCCTCCGGGTGTTCCGGTGGCTCCTGTCGCTGATCAATTCGCTGTTCCAGTGTCAGGAGACATATTTTTCCTGCTCTCTCGTGCACTGAATTAAGTACGAAATTGCATGGTGCACCAGTGATGTGCACCGTGATTCAACTTTCTGAATATAACTTTTGCACAGTCGTGTTGGGTGTCGTTGGACAGCCCATGACATTTGCTTGCCATTGATGTCATTCTGATCGCTGTATCAGGTCTGTGAAGGAAATTACAGAAGGGAGTTGATTTTAGGTTTAGGGAAACTTTTGTACAAGTCAAGTGTAGAGAGGGAGATATGGGGGGTTAACGGCTGTAGACCACCTCCCCTATCATATGTCCACCTCGTGAGAGAGGGGGCTGGCGTCATGAGGCAGGTGTTCCATTGGCCAGGGCTCCTGGGCCTCAGGAATGCTGAACCGTGATTGGCCAAGATGCTGAGGGGTAGCCTTGGCGGGAAAAAATATTCTTACCTACAACGTTGCTATGAGAGGACGTAATTTTCCGTGCTAGGCCAAGCATCGGGAAATACCGCCTGCAACCTTACTAAAGTCACGCCTATCATCTTGCTATCTTTCCGTGTGCCGTCCGTAAGAATCCGGTAGTCCGGAAAGTTGCTTGTACAGAACAGTGTGAAGTGAGACATCTAGCCGCGAAATTGTGGGACGCCATCTTAGAGCAACTGGACTGAGTGAGGCATTAATTATCGGGCAATGAAAGTGACATCCACCGTCAATCGTTTCTGTGCTTGAAGGTACTGCAGTGAGACGTGCTAGAGAAGGTTTCAGTGTTATGAGAGAAACCTTAAAAGTTCTAATTCTGAGGAACAGTAAAGAACTCAGTCTCGGGTCTCGTGTACCGTGTAACACCGTGTACCGTCGTATCCTGGGGTACCGTGTCAAGTGGAAGGGTGTGGTACTGCATCCCTGCTGTTGTGCGCGCACCCTGGTCTGCCTAAGCCGGCGTGTTCGCGCCACCTGGTCTCTGTGTGTGGAGCTAACCCCGTGGTCTAGGACCCTGTGCTCCACCTGACCACGTGTAGGAAGTGAGGACGCCTACGTCATCATCCAGCAGCAGCAGTGGGAGTGTGAGGTTGATGTGTATGTGAGTGAGTAGGGGTATGGCGTGCCCACGAGATTGATGTAAGTACACTGTTTCCGTTTTGGGTAAT
Organism: Procambarus clarkii; assembly: GCF_040958095.1. Classification (NCBI taxonomy): domain Eukaryota; kingdom Metazoa; phylum Arthropoda; class Malacostraca; order Decapoda; family Cambaridae; genus Procambarus; species Procambarus clarkii. The sequence goes on from NC_091190.1 coordinate 37,439,724, forward strand.
AAAACTCTGAAGCTGGGTTCGCCCCCAGTGTTCCGTCTGTCCTCTGTCCCTGTGACCACCTGGTGAGGTGAATGGGAATTGGAGACATGTGAGTCTACCCTGTTTGCAGTCATCAAGTTGAGGTTGGGCCCAACTATGATTTTGACGTGTGTGAGGACACCTAGAGACACGGCAGAGTAAAGTGAGTTATTTGCTTCTATTTTTCTCTATGTGCCGCATATGTATATCGCTGTAATTTGATTCCCTTTTTTCAGCAGTGAAAAGTGGTAACAGGGAGGTTTCCTTTGGTTATAAATTTTACTGTTGTGTTGTGGTAAAGTGTGAATTATTGGTAGATAATTTACTGGGAGAAGTCATTTACAAGTTTTGCCGTGATTGGCAAGGATGTACTGTGATGTACTGTGTTGTACTGTGTGTAAACCGTAGACAAGTTTGACCTTGGTGGAAGGCGTTGTGTATTGTGAAGGATTCCGTGAGAATTAAAGTCAGTTAACGTCACTAGGGGTCACGATTTACTTAACGAGGTCACTTGTTCGTTGAACATTGTTGTGATTAACGTAGGGACGTGTAAAGGCAACAGTCACAGTGAAGTTCACGCAGTGGAGGAATTGTCAAGTGAAGACTAACGTAGTGTTAACGATTTAACGAGCTGTCGTTAATTGAGTGATTAACGTAAGGGGTTCACGGTCTGTTATGATCGGAGTCAATTGTGCTGTAATTAAGCTGCTGTAATTTGTTGGACTGATCAGATCTGTCTGCGGACAGAGTGATTGAGCACTCGTAGCTAATTAGAGAGAATTAGTAACCGCCACTTAGTGAATTCACCAGGTGTTGAAGTTGTTGTTTACACGGAGTCTTGTAACCTTGTGTGTGGTACAGTAGTCTACCCTCATTAAGGTAATCTTGTCGTATAACCGGAAGTGAACTGTCAGTTGGGAGACAGTAGGCTTTGTCAATACTCGTCTGAATTAATAGGCTGTTGTATTCAGTAATTAATTGGGAATTACTCACCGAATGCTTGACTTTCAAGTTGATGTAATTAATTGATTTACGAGTTATTGCTGCCATTTAACTGTCGTTGAGACACAGGTGTGTTAACGTAATTGTTTAAATTCAATTAGAGTAACTTTTGTTGTTGATTGTCTTGAGAGACAAGTGTTAACGTAAGATTTTTATAAGAGGTTATCATTCTTGGATTAACTGCCTTGTTACTTGGTACCTCGTTGAAGGCAGCGAGCGCCAGTCAAGTTTTTGTGATTATAGTATTGATCACCGTAAAGCCGTGACAATATTGATTGCAAGCTTGCGCCACCAGTGGGCACCACTTTGTTCAGTTAGTGTCATTGTTCAGTCAGCGACGACGGGATAAGGATACCGTGGGTCCATCAGGCTGTTGATTAGCTGTTCTTTAATGTGCCACTGGAGTGACAGTAAAGTAACGTAAATTCACTGTGTAGTAGTTTGTTATTTTTTTTGTAAATAAATTGTTTGTTATAGAAAACGGTCGTTTACGTCAAACCTTCCAATATTACTGCCCCACATTTCATGTTCTGCAACGCTTTGCCTGCTTATGTTCATAACAAGTCTGTATCTAAAGCTCGAGTCCATTGCACAGCACCACACTTCATTAAATAAGAAGTGAGAATCCGTTGGCTACCCTTTATTAGTTTGTCAACTAGGAGGAGCCAGCGACCTAAGTGACAGGTGTTACCCGTGTGGTTTCGCCTGGCGGTTTGCTCCCGCGGTCCTATGATATTTAAGATTAAAAATCTGCCACTGGCAGCTCTTGCTGTTTTAGGTCTGCCTCTCTTGCGAGGTAGTTACGATTAACGGAACATCAATAGGACTTAATTCTTTTGATAATTGTCAAAGAAAAAAAATCTCACAGCCAGTTGCTCCCGAGGGTCTTCCGGATGGTCTCTGCGAGTCGTCTTCATCTTCCTCGTCTTCTACTGCTGCGCCTGGTCCTGCACCCTCGCCAGGTGTTACGGCTGTGCTGGGTGTTGGGGGGGGGGGGGGCTGCGGAGCGTCCTGTTGTGTGCGGCCCGGTTCCCCCTGTGGTTGAGGCTGCTGCCGTTCTGCGACGGGCGTCTGTTCGCCCGATTTGTGAGGCCCGTGGTTCTGGGTCTGCCTCCGGCTGTGAGGATGTGCGGCCAGTGCCCAAACGTTCCAGGCGTTCTTCTACTGCTTGGGCTGATGTGGAGGACTTTGACGCGGGTGAAGCTTCGGGCGATGATGTGGCGGTTCCGGATGCTTCGCACTCTACGTCGCTGGTGGTTGTTGACGTTCATGTGTCTGCTGTTGACAATGGTTGTGCGTATGATTTACCTCCTGTTCTTTCTCCTGCAGAAGGTTCTCCACAGTGGGGGGTGGTTGCTCCTACAGACGTGGGTGGTGAGGGTTCTGGTGCGAGCTGAGGCCTCAAACTGGTGCTGAAGAAGGATGTCAAGCATGGGGGGTCCCTGCAGGTATAACGTCCGGTGGTTGACGCGGGGCCCTGTGAGGTAGCCGAGGAGGCTCCCAGTGCGCTGTCCATTGCCCGGCCTCGTGGGAAGGAGCCTCTCCCTCTCGTCTTGGCCTCCGGCGTGGCGTATGATGACAAGACTCCTTTGCGGTTTGAAATTGTTGACCGCGTGCGTCCTGTTTCGTGGTGCCCTTTTTCCATCTGGGTTCAGCGGGCTCGGTGTTTTATTGTGTGTGTGCCGGAGTTGATGCCTGATCCTCGTACGGTTCATAATGAACCTGTTCCGGAGGACGTCATGTTACTTTGGGAGGCATATTGTGTTCGATTCCCGGCGGCGGAGTGGCCGGATAAGTATGAGAAATTTGAGTAGTCTGTGTGCTTGCTGTGTGTTTGGTGTGTGCTTGGACCTGTGGTTGTTGTACCTATTGTGCGCCCTTCAGGCCGGTGTTATGTTTGTTCTCATGACCGTTGTTTTGTTGTATTTCTTGTATTTTCGGTATTGTTGTTTCTTTTTCCTGTGTTTCATTATGTTTCTGTACATTGTTGTGTTTTTGTTGTCGCCCCTTCTGGTCGGTATTTGCGGTATTTGGTGTCTTCGTATAAATTTGTATTGATTTGTTTTGTGCTGAAGTGTCTTGTTATGTTTCTTGATGTACTTTCTGTTGTGTTTTATTCTTGGTCCTTCAGGCCAGTACATGTATATTGTTGTGTTTGTACCTGTTTTGTTTTCAGGTGTGCGTGTTTTGCTTGTTTATTTTTATTGTTTATTTTGGCCTCGCCCTTTGTTTGTTACGGAGCGGATGGCTTGGTGTGTGTGTTTTTATTCCTGTATTGTTTCTGTGCTGTACGTTAGACCTGGTGTTTTCATATTGCTTTACCTGTTGTACGTGTTTGTTTTTTATGTTTTGTTTGGAATGTATTGTGTTTGTCTTGTTATGTTTCCTGTTATGCCTCTTGATGTATGTTTTGTTTTATGAAGGTTTTGTTTTGTGATGTTACTGTGATTGCTAGTTTGCCATTGTATTATGTTTTGTGCCTTGTTGTATGCTGTATTTTTCTATGCATTTATCGTGTTTGTGTTTTGTTGTGCTATGCTGTCGGCCCTTTTGGCCGGTGGTCTATTGTTTTATTTTGTTCTGTTCTGTATTCTGTATTGTTTTTATTGTATTTAAATTGCATGCTTTGCATGTAAAAAAAAAAAAAAAAAAAACTTAAACGAGCTGCTGCCCCTTGCTTTGATTTCAAGCACATTGCTGATAACCCATGGCCCAAGTTATTAACCCAAATACATGAAGACCAACTGTCACCAAGAGCAATCGGACTTAATAATTAACATGCGAAGTGAAGCTTCAGCAATGCTCAAGATTAATCAAGATCTGTCTGCCAGAGTCGACCTCCTCCAACATGAATTAAACTCTCTCAAGATCATAGTTACTGACTTTAAACCAGCAGAAACCACTAGAAAACAGGAAGCCATGCTACAACAGCTTGAAAACCATCTTAACTCCTTTCAACAGCAACACACTATTACCCAAGACGAATCAGACCAACGTAAACTCCTTGATTCTGTCGTTACCTTTTCACGTGATTATCCCCAAGAATCTGAAGGAGAAGACTGTGCTGCCATCGTGATCCATGAATTGCAGAATAAGATTAGATATTCAATCAAAACTAGTGACACCAAATCAGCTTATAGAGTGGGTATCAAATCAACTGGTATAAATAACAGGAGAATTCGAGTTAAACTAGATAGTTGCTCCCGCAAGTCAGACCTTATCAAATCTGCAGTCTCTAGTAAATCCATTGTTTATGTGAATGAATGTCTGACCAGGTTCAGACAAAATCTCTTTTTCAACTGCGTGGTTTCTGCAAAAATTACCCTGTAATTAAACATTGTTTTGTGCGAGATGGTAAAATTATAGCTATGAGGACTGACACTGGAAAAACCTATTTAATAACCACTGTAGCTCCTTACCTTGAGGTTACCTTGAGGTGCTTTCCGGGGCTTAGCGTCCCCGCGGCCTGGTCGTCGACCAGGCCTCCTGGTTGCCGGACTGATCAACCAGGCTGTTGGACGCGGCTGCTCGCAGCCTGACGTATGAGTCACGGCCTGGTTGATCAGGTATCCTTTGGAGGTGCTTATCTAGTTCTCTCTTCAACACTGTGAGGGGTCGGCCAGTTATGTCCCTTATGTGTAGCGGAAGCGTGTTGAACAGTCTCGGGCTTCTGATGTTGATAGAGTTCTCTCTCAGAGTACCTGTTGCACCTCTGCTTTGAACGGGGGTATTCTGCACATGTCTTCTGGTCTCATGTGATGTTATTTCTGTGTGCAGGTTTAGGACCAGCCCCTCTAATATTTTCCACCTGTAAATTATTATGTATCTCTCCCGCCTGCGATCAAGGGAGTACAGATTTCGGCTCTTTAGTCGGTCCCAATAGTTTAGATGTTTTACTGAGTGGATTCTAGCAGTAAAGGATCTCTGCACGCTCTCCAGGTCAGCAATTTCTCCAACTTTGAAAGGGGCTGTCATTGTGCAGCAGTACTGCACTCTAGAGAGCACAAGCGTTTTAAAAAGTATCATCATCGGTATAGCATCTCTAGTGTGAAAAGTTCTTGTTATCCAACCTGTCATTTTTCTTGCAGTTGTGACGGCTACTTTATTGTGTTCTTTAAAGGTAAGGTCTTCCGACAGGATTACACCCAGATCCTTTACATTGCCTTTTCGTTCTATGTTATGATTTGCCTGAGTTTTGTACGTGGTTTCCGTTTTTATATCTTCATTTTTTCCACAGTGCATGAGCTGGAACTTATCTTCGTTAAACACCACATTATTTTCTGTAGCCCATAGAATGACCTGATCTACATCTGACTGGAGGTTTACCGTGTCCTCTATGTTTGTCCTCTAGCCGTGTCCCCTACTCTCATGAAGATCCTAGTGTCATCTGCAAAGGATGATACAGTGCTATAGGTTGTGTTCTTGTCTATGTCCGATATGAGGATGAGAAAAAGTACTGGAGCAAGCACAGTACCCTGGGGGACTGAGCTCTTCACGGTTGATGGGCTGGATTTTATTTTGTTGACTATTACACATTGGGTTCTGTTGGTCAGGAAATTGTAGATCCATCTGCCTATTTTTCCGGTAATTCCTTTTGAACGCATTTTATTTGCAATAAAATTTATCATTTATCAAATTGTCACATTTATCAAAAACTTTTGCGAAATCTGTGTAAATTACATCAGCGTTTTCTTTGTCTTCCGTAGCATCTAATGCCATATCATAGTGGTCCAGCAACTGCGACAGGCAAGAGCGCCCTTTTCTGAAACCATGTTGTCCGGGGTTATGGAGATGCTGTGATTCCATGTATTTTGTGATCTTACTTCTTAGCAGTCTCTCAAAATTTTTATGATGTGCGATGTTAGTGCTATCGGTCTGTTATTTTTTGCCTCTGCCTTATTTCCTCCTTTATTAAGTGGTGCTATCTCTGCTGTTTTTAGTATATCAGGAATAACGCCAATATCTAGGCCTTGTCTCCACAGAATGTGGAGGGCCTGAGATAGTGGCTTTTTACAGTTCTTGATGAATATGGAGTTCCAAGAATCCGGGCCTGGTGCCGAGTGCATAGGCATACTGTTTATGGCTTCTTCAAAATCCAGTGGGGATAGGGTGGCGTCTGATATATGATTTGATGTTGGTATCATATCCATGAAAAATTCATTTGGGTTATCAATCTTTAGTGCGTTTAATGGCTCGCTGAAAACAGAGTCGTACTGCTTCCTCAGTAGCTCGCTCATTTCTTTGTTGTCATCGGTGAAAGTTCCATCTCCCTTTCGCAGGGGCCCGATACTAGAAGTGGTTTTTGATCTTGATTTTGTATAGGAGAAAAAATATTTCGCATTTCTCTCTATTTCACTGATGTCCTTTTGCTCTCTTTGCCTCTCCTGGGTTTTGTATAATTCTTGTAGCTTGCGTTCAATTGTTTCTATTTCTCTACCTAACCTTCTTCGCCGTTCTTGAGATTGGGTGCGACTCTCAAGTTGTTCCGCGATTTGTTTTCTTCGCCTATATAGGGAACGACGTTCCAGTTCCAATCTGCATCTCTCCCTCTTTTTTCTTAGGGGTATGCGGTTTGAACATATTTCTAGTGCTACTGAGCTTATTTTTTCCAGACACTGATTCAGGTTTGCATTTTCTAGCTGTTCTTCCGAGTTTATTTCTGTGAAGCCCTGGTTTATTTGCTCCCAGTTTATCTGTTTATTATTGAAGTTGAATTTGCGGAAATCTCCTCCACCGGGAATCTGGACTGGTTTTGAAGGTCTACTCCCCATGGCTGTCATAACTTCAATTAAGTTGTGATCTGAGTAACAGGTATTTGTAATCATTATGTTCCTGATCAATTCATCATTATTAGTGGAAATGAGGTCCAGCGTGTTCTCCTTCCTAGTTGGTTCTACTATTTGCTGGTTTAAGGCAAACCTATCGCACATCCGTAGCAGGTCATTTGCATGTGCCTGTTCATTTAGGCTAATTCCTGGTATTCTTTCTGATATTACTGTATTAGCCAGGTGCTTCCATTTCAGGTGCCGTAGGTTGAAGTCCCCAAGCAGGATGATGTTCGGAGCTGGATTTGTGAGGTTTTCCAAGCAGTGTTCTATTTTCATTAGTTGGTCTTTAAACTGCTGAGGGTTTGCCTCCGGTGACTTATATACAAGGACAATAACTACATTTAGAATCTCTATTTTGAGCTCACCTCAATAATTCTTTCCTGAATGAATGTGGGATACCTACTGTATAACCAGAATTCAAATTATAGTCTCATTTAACTACCAATGTGTACTTTAGCTCTGCCTTTCCTTTCAAAAGGTTTTAACTATATTTAAAAAAAAATTGTCATCTTTATTATTGTCTCTTTTTTTTTCTTTTTACTCCCTTGTTTCATAGTACACTGGCTTTGGCTGTGTCCTCTAGTACAAACTTTATCATCCAGTGTACCTGACTGTATCTCTATTTAATCTACCTCATTTTGTTTTAGTGTAACTTTAGTATTCAACTATAGTGTATTTATATATTAAAAGCGAGATGTAACTCATGTCCACAAATGTGGTAATTCCAATAATGTCAACAACTTCAGACCTATATCAATTCTGCCAAACTTGTCAAAAATATTTGAAAAAATAATCTACAAGCAGCTTTACTCCTATCTACCCAAACTCAATATACTTAGCTCCTGTCAATATGGCTTCAGACCCAAAAAAGCACTAACGATGCACTTATTAGTATGATTAACTTGATACATGCAGCTCTTGATAAAAATGAGTTCCCTGTTGCGTTATTTGTGGACCTGTGTATGGCTTTTGACACTGTCAACAACCAAAAGCCTCTTCATAAAATACATCCTTATGAAGTCAGAGGTTACTCCCTGCAATACCTTAAGTCTTACCTTACTGACAGGCTCCAGTATGTTTCTGTGAATAATTAATTTTCTCCCACCCTACCCATCAACATTGGTGTTCCCCAGGGCAGCATACTTGCCCCTCTCCTCTTTCTCATCTACATTAATGACCTTCCAAATTCCTCCCAACACCTCAAACCAATTCTATTTGCTGACGACACAACCTTCATTTACTCCAGTCCTGACCCCCTAGCTCTAAATGTCACAGTGAATACTGAGCTAAATAAAGTCCATCACTGGCTAACTGCCAACAAACTCGACCTCAATATTGACAAAACTTTCTATATTTTGTTTGGCAATAAATCTTCAAATCAAATAAATCTCAGGATAAACAGTACCCAAATTTGTAACAAAGTAGATGGCAAATTCCTTGGCGTTCTCATTGACTCAAAGCTGAATTTCCAGGGACACATTCTAAATATATATAAAAAAAAAGTTTCAAAAACTGTTGGCTTTCTTTCTAAGATCAGGTATTATGTACCTCGCCCTGCCCTGGTGACACTATTATTCTCTCATCTATCCTTATCTCAACTATGATATTTGTGCTTGGGAGTTCTACTACCCAAAAACATTTACGTCCTCTAATTACTCAACACAAAGCTGCTATTAGGACAATATCTCACTCTGGCCCCAGACATCACTCGGTACCTTTCCTTCTTGAGGTTATCTTGAGATGATTTCGGGGCTTTAGTGTCCCCGCGGCCCGGTCCTTGACCAGGCCTCCACCCCCAGGAAGCAGCCCGTGACAGCTGACTAACACCCAGGTACCTATTTTACTGCTAGGTAACAGGGGCATAGGGTGAAAGAAACTCTGCCCATTGTTTCTCGCCGGCGCCCGGGATCGAACCCGGGACCACAGTATCATTAGTCCAGTGTGCTGTCCGCTCGGCTCCCTCCTCCCCCTTAATCAAATCTGAATATGTTAGATATTAATTTAAGTCACTGCACATCCTCTCATGTGTATTTTATATATATATAAAATGCTGAACTGTAATGTCAATCGTGACCTTAAAAGCTTCCTAGAAGGTTGTAACAGATCTCATGAGCACCACACCAGAAACAAATACCTATTTGATATTCCAAGAGTACGACTTAATCAAACTAAAAATGCTTTACAAATCAAGGGACCCAGAATGTGGAATGACTTTCCTAATAATGTTTTTTTTTTTTTTTTTTTAAATATATACAAGTGTTGTTACATTCTTTTAGAGCCACTATTACGCGTAGCGTTTCGGGCAAGTCCCTGGAATATGATCCACACCGCGAAGAATCGTTGTTTCAAACAGGTACCTATTTTACTGTTGAGTTAAACAGAGGCTACAGTTAAGGATTTGCGCCCAGTAAATCCTCCCCGGCCAGGATACGAACCCATGACAAAGCGCTCGCGGAACGGCAGGCGAGTGTTTTACCACTACACCACGGAGACTGGTAGACATGGAGACATGTTAAATACTGTACCTCACCCAACCAATACCACTTACGCAGGTATATGTCGCTTGAGCGCGGCATATTTTTTTCTCTTGAATGCACCCAAATGCAGTGCTCAAGCGTCATTTGAACAAATATTTCTATAAAATCCCATTCATATCCGATCGACTTGAGGATTGTATAAACATGTTTGCCATGAAATTTCCGTTTTCTCTAATAGTCTCATAGCCTATTTGGGTGAACGGCATTGTATTGTATCTTCACTAGTAAGACCATTGTATTGTTGCCACGACGAGTGTAATCCACAGTAGTTTTTTATTTGGTGCCGGTCTAACGCATCTTGTGTGACATTTTATGCATATGTTCTTCTAGAACATTCTATTGCGAACACATTGGTACAAAAATGAAATACGTACATCGAAAATTAAGGTCAGGACAGTGAAAAGAATATACACTTTTCAATAGGGGTTTCAAGGGGTGTGCGGTAACGGGTAACACTTCGGCCACTTCCCACACTCTTGCGAGTTGGCCGCGATCATGATTCTACATTTATATACATATGTCCGTGTAAGGAATCTTATTGCGATCTCCGTGATACCAAATTTAACGCTGTAAGGACACGTGTGGAGTTGACAACCCTGAAAGGAATAGAAACATTGGTCGCTGTTTTTGCGCTCACGGCTAGTGATCGACGCAGTTCTTTATTAGGTGCTGGTCTAACTCATGCTTTGGTGACATTTTATACTTGTGTTCTTCTAGAACATTCTATTGCGAACACATTGGTACAAAAATGAAATACGTACATCGAAAATTAAGGTCAGGATACTGAAAAGAGTATACACTTTTCAGTGTTGCCGCTCGATCACCCTAAACTGCCAAGCCCACCTAGGGCAAGTTTTTTTTTGTTTACCGAGAGAGCGATAGTGATTATATTTAGATAAAAACTAAGTACTACCTAATTAACTCCATGTAACCTACCTCACCCCCAAAATGTCAACCCATATCTACTATTTTAAACAATGCTGTTTGTTGACCAAATTGTATTTTTGCTATTTTTCTGCCATGTCCATTCAATTTTTTCTTATTATTTTATTTTCTCAATGCAATTTATACTTTAATCTCAATTAGTATTAAGTTTTAGTCTTACTGTTTTTCCTGCCCGAAAAGCTTTGCATAATAGTGGCTTTAGGCATTGTATGTACTAGCTCTATCTATAAATCCATCAACGTTATGTATCTCACCTTGTATGTATGTACTTTACCTGAATAAATATTTGTATTTGTATATTTTTGTAATTCATTACACATTTGCTCGAATGCTACCTTAATCCAGGCTTCCTGTTCCTCCCCCCTTCCTCTGAGTTTGTTCCTGCCATGTTTGTCTCCCTGCGGTTGTTTCCCCGAGTTTCTCTCCGTCATGTTTTTTCCCTATGAGAAAGATAGAGGGGGAGAGAGATAGATGAGAGAGAAGGGGGAGAGAGAGATAGATGAGAGAGAAGGGGGAGAGAGAGATGAGAGGGAGGTGAAAGAGAGAGAGAGAGAGAGAGAGAGAGAGAGAGAGAGAGAGAGAGAGAGAGAGAGAGAGAGAGATGAGAGGGAGGTGAAAGAGAGAGAGAGAGAGAGAGAGAGAGAGAGAGAGAGAGAGAGAGAGAGAGAGAGAGAGAGAGAGAGAGAGAGAGAGAGAGAGGAGAGAGAGAGGGAGGAAGAGAGAGAAAGAGAGAATGGACAGAGGAGAAGAGAGAAGAGAAAGAGAGAAGAGAGAGAGAGAGGAAGAAGGGGAGAGGGAGAGAGAGAGAGAGAGAGAGAGAGAGAGAGAGAGAGAGAGAGAGAGAGAGAGAGAGAGAGAGAGAGAGAGAGAGAGAGAGAGAAGGAAAAGA
>NC_091190.1:37451442-37491442 GCF_040958095.1 Procambarus clarkii
AGGGAAAAAACATGACAGGGAGACAAACTCGGGGAAACAACCGCAGGGAGACAAACATGACAGGAACAAACTCAGAGGAAGGGGGGGAACAGGAAGCCTGGATTAAGGTAGCATTCGAGCAAATGTGTAATGAATTAAAAAATATACAAATACAAATATTTATTCAGGTAAAGTACATACATACAAGGTGAGATACAAACTTTTATGGATTTATAGATAGAGCTAGTACATACAATGCCTAAAACCACTTTTGCAAAGCTTTTCGGGCAGGAAAAACACTAAGACTAAAACTTAATACTAATTGAGATTAAAGTATAAATTGCATTGAGGAAATAAAATAATAAGAAAAAAAAGGGAATGGACATGGCAGAAAAATAGCAAAAATACAATTTGGTCAACAAACAGCATTGTTTAAAATAGTAGATATGGGTTGACATTTTGGGGGTGAGTTAGGTTACATGGAGTTAATTAGGTAGTACTTAGTTTTTATCTAAATATAATCACTATCGCTCTCTCGGTAAACAAAAAAAAACTTGCCCCAGGTGGGCTTGGCAGTTTAGGGTGATCGAGCGGCAACACTGAAAAGTGTATACTCTTTTCAGTATCCTGACCTTAATTTTCGATGTACGTATTTCATTTTTGTACCAATGTGTTCGCAATAGAATGTTCTAGAAGAACACATGTATAAAATGTCACCAAAGCATGAGTTAGACCAGCACCTAATAAAGAACTGCGTCGATCACTAGCCTTGAGCGCAAAAACAGCGACCAAATGTTTCTATTCCTTTCAGGGTTGTCAACTCCACACGTTTCCTACAGCGTTAAATTTGGTATCATGGAGATCGCAATAAGATTCCCTACACGGACATATGTATATAAATGTAGAATCATGATCGCGGCCAACTCGCAAGAGTGTGGGAAGTGGCCGAAGTGATACCCGTTACCGCACACCCCTTGAAACCCCTATTGAAAAGTGTATATTCTCTTCACTGTCCTGACCTTAATTTTCGATGTACGTATTTCATTTTTGTACCAATGTGTTCGCAATAGAATGTTCTAGAAGAACATATGCATAAAATGTCGCACAAGGATGCGTTAGACCGGCACCAAATAAAAAACTACGTGGATTACACTCGTCGTGTCAACAATACAATGGTCTTACTATGAAGATACAATACAATGCCGTTCACCCAAATAGGCTATGAGACTATTAGAGAAAACGGAAATTTCATGGCAAACATGTTTATACAATCCTCAAGTCGATCGGATATGAATGGGATTTTATAGAAATATTTGTTCAAATGACGCTTGAGCACTGCATTCAAGAGAAAAAAATATGTCGCGCTCAAGCGACATATACCTGCGTAAGTGGTATTGGTTGGGTGAGGTACAGTATTTAACATGTCTCCATGTCTACCAGTCTCCGTGATGTAGTGGTAAGACACTCGCCTGCCGTTCCGCGAGCGCTTTGTCATGGGTTCGTATCCAGGCCGGGGAGGATTTACTGGGCGCAAATCTTTAACTGTAGCCTCTGTTTAACTCAACAGTAAAATAGGTACCTGTTTGAAACAACGATTCTTCGCGGTGGGGATCATATTCCAGGGACTTGCCCGAAATGCTACGCGTAATAGTGGATGTACAAGGATGTAACAACACTTGTATATATTTAAAAAAAAAAAAAAAACATGATTAGGAAAGTCATTCCACATTCTGGGTCCCTTGATTTGTAAAGCATTTTTAGTTTGATTAAGTCGTACTCTTGGAATATCAAATAGGTATTTGTTTCTGGTGTGGTGCTCATGGGTTCTGTTACAACCTTCTAGGAAGCTTTTAAGGTCACGATTGACATTACAGTTCAGCATTTTATATATATATAAAATACACATGAGAGGATGTGCAGTGACTTAAATTAGTATCTAACATATTCAGATTTGATTAAGGGGGAGGAGGGAGCCGGTCGGCCGAGCGGACAGCACACTGGACTAATGATATTGTGGTCCCGGGTTCGATCCCGGGCGCCGGCGAGAAACAATAGGGCAGAGTTTCTTCACCCTATGCCCCTGTTACCTAGCAGTAAAATAGGTACCTGGGTGTTAGTCAGCTGTCACGGGCTGCTTCCTGGGGGTGGAGGCGTGGTCAAGGACCGGGCCGCGGGGACACTAAAGCCCCGAAATCATCTCAAGATAACCTCAAGAAGGAAAGGTACCGAGTGATGTCTGGAGCCAGAGTGAGATATTGTCCTAATAGCAGCTTTTGTGTTGAGTAATTAGAGGACGTAAATGTTTTTGGGTAGTAGAACCCCAAGCATATATATCATAGTTTAGATAAGGATAGATTGAGAGAATAATAGTGTCACCAGGGCAGGGCGAAGATACATAATATCTGGTCTTAGAAAGAAAGCCAACAGTTTTTGAAACTTTTTTTTATATATATATTTAGAATGTGTCCCTGGAAATTCAGCTTTGGGTCAATGAGAACGCCAAGGAATTTGCCATCTACTTTGTTACAAAATTTGGGTACTGTTTATCCTGAGATTTATTTGATTTGAAGATTATTGCCAAACAAAATATAGAAAGTTTTGTCAATATTGAGGTCAAGTTTGTTGGCAGTTAGCCAGTGATGGACTTTATTTAGCTCAGTATTCACTGTGACATTTAGAGCAAGAGGATCAGGACTGGAGTAAATGAAGTTTTGTGTCGTCAGCAAATAGAATTGGTTTGAGGTGTTGGGAGGAATTTGAAAGGTCATTAATGTAGATGAGAAAGAGGAGAGGGGTAAGTATGCTGCCCTGGGGAACACCAATGTTGATGGGTAGGGTGGGAGAAAATTAATTATTCACAGAAACATACTGGAGCCTGTCAGTAGGTAAAGACTTAAGGTATTGCATGGAGTGTCCTCTGACTTCATAAGGATGTATTTATGAAGAGGGTTTTGGTTGTTGACAGTGTCAAAAGCCTTACACAGGTCCACAAATAACGCAACAGGGAACTCATTTTTATCAAGAGCTGCATGTATCAAGTTAATCATACTAATAAGTGCATCGTTAGTGCTTTTTTTTTGGGTCTGAAGCCATATTGACAGGAGCTAAGTATATTGAGTTTGGGTAGATAGGAGTAAAGCTGCTTGTAGATTATTTTTTCAAATATTTTGACAAGTTTGGCAGAATTGATATAGGTCTGAAGTGGTTGACATAATTGGAATTACCACATTTGTGGACATGAGTTACTCTCGCTTTTAATATTATAAATACACTATAGTTAATACTAAAGTTACACTAAACTTAATGAGGTAGATTAAATAGAGATACAGTCAGGTACACTGGGTGATAAAGTTTGTACTAGAGGACACAGGCAAAGCCAGTGTACTATGAAACAAGGGAGTAAAAAGAAAAAAAAAAAGAGGACAATAATAAAGATGACAATTTTTTTTAAATATAGTTAAAACCTTTTGAAAGGAAAGGCAGAGCTAAAGTACACATTGGTAGTTAAATGAGACTATATTTGTATTCTGGTTATACAGTAGCTATCCCACAGTCATTCAGGAAAGAATTGAGGTGAGCTCAAAATAGAGATTCTAAATGTAGTTATTGTCCTTGTATATAAGTCACCGGAGGCAAACCCTCAGCAGTTTAAAGACCAACTAATGAAAATAGAACACTGCTTCGAAAACCTCACAAATCCAGCTCCGAACATCATCCTGCTTGGGGACTTCAACCTACGGCACCTGAAATGGAAGCACCTGGCTAATACAGTAATATCAGAAAGAATACCAGGAAGTAGCCTAAATGAACAGGCATATGCAAATGACCTGCTACGGATGTGCGATAGGTTTGCCTTAAACCAGCAAATAGTAGAACCAACTAGGAAGGAGAACACGCTGGACCTCATTTTCACTAATAATGATGAATTGATCAGGAACATAATGATTACAAATACCTGTTACTCAGATCACAACTTAATTGAAGTTATGACAGCCATGGGGAATAGACCTTCAAAGCCAGTCCAGATTCCCGGTGGAGGAGATTTCCGCAAATTCAACTTCAATAATAAACAGATAAACTGGGAGCAAATAAACCAGGGCTTCACAGAAATAAACTGGGAAGAACAGCTAGAAAATGCAAACCTGAATCAGTGTCTGGAAAAAATAAGCTCAGTAGCACTAGAAATATGTTCAAACCGCATACCCCTAAGAAAAAGAGGAAGAGATGTAGATTGGAACTGGAACGTCGTTCCCTATATAGCCGAAGAATACGAATCGCGGAACAACTTGAGAGTCGCACCCAATCTCAAGAACGGCGAAGAAGGTTAGGTAGAGAAATAGAAACAATTGAACGCAAGCTACAAGAATCATACAAACCCAGGAGAGGCAAAGAGAGCAAAAGGACATCAGTGAAATAGAGAGAAATCCGAAATATTTTTTCTCCTATACAAAATCAAGATCAAAAACCACTTCTAGTATCGGGCCCCTGCGAAAGGGAGATGGAACTTCACCGATGACAACAAAGAAATGAGCGAAGCTACTGAGGAAGCAGTACGACTCTGTTTTCAGCGAGCCATTAAACGCACTAAAGATTGATAACCCAAATGAATTTTTCATGGATATGATACCAACATCAAATCATATATCAGACGCCACCCTATCCCCCACTGGATTTTGAAGAAGCCATAAACAGTATGCCTATGCACTCTGCACCAGGCCCGGATTCTTGGAACTCCATATTCATCAAGAACTGTAAAAAGCCACTATCTCAGGCCCTACACATTCTGTGGAGACAAGGCCTAGATATTGGCGTTATTCCTGATATACTAAAAAACAGCAGAGATAGCACCACTTCATAAAGGAGGAAATAAGGCTGAGGCAAAAATAACAGACCGATAGCACTAACATCGCACATCATAAAAATTTTGAGAGACTGCTAAGAAGTAAGATCACAAAATACATGGAATCACAGCATCTCCATAACCCCGGACAACATGGTTTCAGAGAAGGGCGCTCTTGCCTGTCGCAGTTGCTGGACCCACTATGATATGGCATTAGATGCTACGGCAGGACAAAGAAAGCGCTGATGTAATTTACACAGATTTCGCAAGTTTTTGCTAAATGTGACAATTTGATAAATGATAAATTTTATTGCACATAAAATGCGTTCAAAAGGAATTACCGAAAAAATAGGCAGATGGATCTACAATTTCCTGACCAACAGAACCCAATGTGTAATAGTCAACAAAATAAAATCCAGCCCATCAACCGTGAAGAGCTCAGTCCCCCCAGGGTACTGTGTTTGCTCCAGTACTTTTTCTCATCCTCATATCGGACATAGACAAGAACACAACCTATAGCACTGTATCATCCTTTGCAGATGACACTAGGATCCTTTATGAGAGTAGGGGACACGGCTAGAGGACAAACATAGAGGACACGGCAAACCTCCAGTCAGATGTAGATCAGGTCATTCTATGGGCTACAGAAAATACTATGGTGTTGAACGAAGATAAGTTCCAGCTCATGCACTGTGGAAAAAATGATGATATAAAAACGGAAACCACGTACAAAACTCAGGCAAATCATAACATAGAACGAAAAGGCAATGTAAAGGATCTGGGTGTAATCCTGTCGGAAGACCTTACCTTTAAAGAACCCCATAAAGTAGCCGTCACAACTGCAAGAAAAATGACAGGTTGGATAACAAGAACTTTTCACACTAGAGATGCTATACCGATGATGATACTTTTTAAAACGCTTGTGCTCTCTAGAGTGGAGTACTGCTGCATAATGACAGCCCCTTTCAAAGCTGGAGAAATTGCTGACCTGGAGAGCGTGCAGAGATCCTTTACTGCTAGAATCCACTCCGTAAAACATCTAAACTATTGGCACCGACTAAAGAGCCTAAATCTGTACTCCCTTGAGCGCAGGCGGGAGAGATACAAAATAATTTACACGTGGAAAATATTAGAGGGGCTGGTCCTAAACCTGCACACAGAAATAACATCACATGAGACCAGAAGACATGTGCAGAATACCCCCGTTGAAAAGCAGAGGTGCAACAGGTACTCTGAGAGAGAACTCTATCAACATCAGAGGCTTGAGACTGTTCAACACGCTTCCGCTACACATAAGGGACATAACTGGCCGACCCCTCAGAGTGTTCAAGAGAGAACTAGATAAGCACCTCCAAAGGATACCTGATCAACCAGGCTGTGACTCATACGTCAGGCTGCGAGCAGCCGCGTCCAACAGCCTGGTTGATCAGTCCGGCAACCAGGAGGCCTGGTCGACGACCAGGCCGCGGGGACGCTAAGCCCCGGAAGCACCTCAAGGTAACCTTAAGGTAAGGAGCTACTGTGGTTATTAAATAGATTTTTCCAGTGTCAGTCCTCATAGCTATAATTTTATCATCTCGCACAAAACAATGTTTAATTACAGGGTAATTTTTGCAGAAACCACGCAGTTGAAAAAGAGATTTTGTCTGAACCTGGTCAGACATTCATTCACATAAACAATGGATTTACTAGAGACTGCAGATTTGATAAGGTCTGACTTGCGGGAGCAACTATCTAGTTTACCTCGAATTCTCCTGTTATTTATACCAGTTGATTTGATACCCACTCTATAAGCTGATTTGGTGTCACTAGTTTTGATTGAATATCTAATCTTATTTTCAATTAATGGATCACGATGGCAGCACAGTCTTCTCCTTCAGATTCTTGGGAATAATCACGTGAAAAGGTAACGACAGAATCAAAGAGTTTATGTTAGTCTGATTCGTTTTGGGTAATAGTGTGTTGCTGTTGAAGGGTGTTAAGATGGTTTTCAAGCTGTTGTAGCATGGCTTCCTGTTTTCTAGTGGTTTCTGCTGGTTTAAAGTCAGTAACTGTGGTCTGGGAGAGTTTAATTCATGTTGGAGGAGGTCGACTCTGGCAGACAGATCTTGATTAATCTTGAGCATTGCTGAAGCTTCACTTCGCATGTTAATTATTAAGTCCGATTGCTCTTGGTGACAGTTGGTCTTCATGTATTTGGGTTAATAACTTGGGCCATGGGTTATCAGCAATGTGCTTGAAATCGGAGCAAGGGGCAGCAGCTCGTTTAAGTTTTTTTTTTTTTTTTTTTTTTTACATGCAAAGCATGCAATTTAAATACAATAAAAAACAATACAGAATACAGAACAGAACAAAATAAAACAATAGACCCACCGGCCAGAAGGGCCGACAGCATAGCACAACAAAACACAAACACGATAAATGCATAGAAAAATACAGCATACAACAAGGCACAAAACATAATACAATGGCAAACTAGCAATCACAGTAACATCACAAAACAAAACATACATCAAGAGGCATAACAGGAAACATAACAAGACAAACACAATACATTCCAAACAAAACATAAAAAACAAACACCTACAACAGGTGAAGCAATATGAAAACACCAGGTCTAACGTACAGCACAGAAACAATACAGGAATAAAAAACACACACACCAAGCCATCCGCCCCGTAACAAACAAAGGGCGAGGCCAAAATAAACAATAAAAATAAACAAGCAAAACACGCACACCTGAAAACAAAACAGGTACAAACACAACAACATACATGCACAGGCCTGAAGGACCAAGAATAAAACACAACAGAAAGTACATCAAGAAACATAACAAGACACTTCAGCACAAAACAAATCAATACAAATTTATACGAAGACACCAAATACCGGCCAGAAGGGGCGACAACAAAAACACAACAATGAACAGAAACATAATGAAACACAGAAAAAAGAAACAAACAATACCGAAAATACAAGAAATACAACAAAACAACGGTCATGAGAACAAACATAACACCGGCCTGAAGGGCGCACAATAGGTACAACAACCACAGGTCCAAGCACACACCAAACACACAGCAAGCACACAGACTACTCAAATTTCTCATACTTATCCGGCCACTCCGCCGCCGGGAATCGAACACAATACGCCTCCCAAAGTAACATGACGTCCTCCGGAACAGGTTCATTATGAACCGTACGAGGATCAGGCATCAACTCCGGCACACCCACAATAAAACACCGAGCCCGCTGAACCCAGATGGAAATGGGCACCATGGAACAGGACGCACGCGGTCAACAATTTCAAACCGCAAAGGAGTCTTGTCATCATACGCCACGCCGGAGGCCAAGACGAGAGGGAAAGGCTCCTTCCCACGAGGCCGGGCAATGGACAGCGCACTGAGAGCCTCCTCGGCTGCCTCACAGGGCCCCGCGTCAACCACCGGACGTTGTACCTGCAGGGACCCCCCACCCCTGACATCCTTCTTCAGCACCAGCTTGATGCCTCGGCTCGCACCAGAACCCACACCACCCACGTCTGTAGGAGCAACCACCCCCCACTGCGGAGAACCTTCTGCAGGAGAAAGAACAGGAGGTAAATGATACGCACAACCATTGTCAACAGCAGACACATGAACGTCAGCAACCACCAGTGACGTAGAGTGCGAAGCATCCGGAACCGCCACATCATCGCCCGAAGCTTCACCCGCGTCGAAGTCCTCCACATCAGCCCAAGCAGTAGAAGAACGCCTGGAACGCTTGGGCACTGGCCGCACATCCTCACAGCCGGAGGCAGACCCAGAACCACGGGCCTCACAAATCAGGCGAACCGACGCCCGTCGCAGAACGGCAGCAGCCTCAACCACAGGGGGAACCGGGCCGCACACAACAGGACGCTCCGCAGCTCCCCCCCCCCCCCCCCCAACACCCAGCACAGCCGTAACACCTGGCGAGGGTGCAGGACCAGGCGCAGCAGTAGAAGATGAAGACGACTCGCAGAGACCATCCGGAAGACCCTCGGGAGCAACTGGCTGTGAGATTTTTTTTCTTTGACAATTATCAAAAGAATTAAGTCCTATTGATGTTACGTTAATCGTAACTACCTCGCAAGAGAGGCAGACTTTAAAAAGCAAGAGCTGCCAGTGGCAGATATTTAATCTTAAAGCCTAATGTCATAGGACCGCGGGAGCAAACCGCCAGGCGAAACCACACGGGTAACACCTGTCACTTAGGTCGCTGGCTCCTCCTAGTTGACAAACTAATAAAGGGTAGCCAACAGATTCTCACTTCTTATTTAATGAAGTGTGGTGCTGTGCAATGGACTCGAGCTTTAGATACAGACTTGTTATGAACATAAGCAGGCATAGCGTTGCAGAACATGAAATGTGGGGCAGTAATATTGGAAGGTTTGACGTAAACGACCGTTTTCTATAACAAACAATTTATTTAAAAAAAATAACAAACAACTACACAGTGAATTTACGTTACTTTACTGTCACTCCAGTGGCACATTAAAGAACAGCTAATCAACAGCCTGGTGGACCCACGGTATCCTTATCCCGTCGTCGCTGACTGAACAATGACACTAACTGAACAAAGTGGTGCCCACTGGTGGCGCAAGCTTGCAATCAATATTGTCACGGCTTCACGGTGATCAATACTATAATCACAAAAACTTGACTGGCACTCGCTGCTTTCAACGAGGTACCAAGTAACAAGGCAGTTAATCCAAGAATGATAACCCCTTATAAAAATCTTACGTTAACACTTGTCTCTCAGGACAATCAACAACAAAAGTTACTCTAATTGAATTTAAACAATTACGTTAACACACACGTGTCTCAACGACAGTTAAATGGCAGCAATAACTCGTAAATCAATTAATTACATCAACTTGAAAGTCAAGCATTCGGTGAGTAATTCCCAATTAATTACTGAATGCAACAGCCTATTAATTCAGACGAGTATTGACAAAGCCTACTGTCTCCCAACTGACAGTTCACTTCCGGTTATACGTCAAGATTACCTTAACAAGGGTAGACTACTGTACCACACACAAGGTTACAATACTCCGTGTAAACAACAACATCAACACCTGGTGAATTCACTAAGTGGCGGTTACTAATTCTCTCTAATTAGTTACGAGTGCTTAATCACTCTGTCCGCAGACAGATCTGATCAGTCCAACGAATTACAGCAGCTTAATTACAGCGCAATTGACTCCGATCATAACAGACCGTGAACCCCTTACGTTAATCAATCAATTAACGACAGCTCGTTAAATCGTTAACACTACGTTAGTCTTCACTTGACAATTCCTCCACTGCGTGAACTTCACTGTGACTGTTGCCTTTACACGTCCCTACGTTAATCACAACAATGTTCAACGAACAAGTGACCTCGTTAAGTAAATCGTGACCCCTAGTTACGTTAACTGACTTTAATTCTCACGGAATCCTTCACAATACACAACGCCTTCCACCAAGGTCAAACTTGTCTACGGTTTACACACAGTACATCACAGTACATCCTTGCCACTCACGGCAAAACTTGTAAATGACTTCCCCCAGTAAATTATCTACCAATAATTCACACTTTACCACAACACAACAGTAAAATTCAACAGTAAAAAAAAAACACGATACCCGAGACGGAGTCCTTCATTGTTCTCTTTGGTTTCCTCAGAATTAGAACTTTTAAGGTTTCTCTCGTAACACTGAAACCTTCTCTAGCACGTCTCACTGCAGTACCTTCAAGCACAGATACGATAGACGGCGGATGTCACTTTCGTAGCCCGATAATTAACTGCCTCACTCAGTCCAGTTGCTCTAAGATGGCGTCCCACAATTACGCGGCTAGATGTCTCACTTCACACTGTTCTGTACAAGCAACTTTCCGGACTACCGGATTCTTACGGACGGCACACGGAAAGATAGCAAGATGATAGGCGTGACTTTAGTAAGGTTGCAGGCGGTATTTCCCGATGCTTGGCCTAGCACGGAAAATTACGTCCTCTCATAGCAACGTTCTAGGTAAGAATATTTTTTTCCCGCCAAGGCTACCCCTCAGCGTCTTGGCCAATCACGGTTCAGCATTCCTGAGGCCCAGGAGCCCTGGCCAATGGAACACCTGCCTCATGACGCCAGCCCCCTCTCTCACAAGGTGGACACGTGATAGGGGAGGTGGTCTACAGCCGTTAACCCCCCATATCTCCCTCTCTACACTTGACTTGTACAAAATTTTCCCTGAAATCAACTCCCTTCTGTAATTTCCTTCACAGACCTGATACAGCGATCAGAATGACATCAATGGCTAGCAAATGTCATGGGCTGTCCAACGACACCCAACACGACTGTGCAAAAGTTATATTCAGAAAGTTGAATCACGGTGCACATCACTGGTGCACCATGCAATTTCGTACTTAATTCAGTGCATGAGAGAGCAGGAAAAATATGTCTCCTGACACTGGCACAGTGAATTGATCAGCGACAGGAGCCACCAGAACACCCGGAGGAGGGACAGCAACCACCGGGAGCATGTCGGGTGAC
Source organism: Procambarus clarkii (assembly GCF_040958095.1). Taxonomy (NCBI): domain Eukaryota; kingdom Metazoa; phylum Arthropoda; class Malacostraca; order Decapoda; family Cambaridae; genus Procambarus; species Procambarus clarkii. The sequence continues at coordinate 37,462,813 of NC_091190.1, forward strand.
GCAGGGGGGGGGGGGGTCGCATCAGCAGTGAACGGGACCTGCCCTTCTTCATCTCCGGAATCCACGCCCTGAGGGAGAGGCGGGAAATCCTCTTCCCAAAACAAGTTAACAGGTGCAGCAGGGGCCTCAGAGCACCCGGCAGCCTGATGCCCTAACTGGCCACATTGGAAACATGTACGGGGCTGCCGGGCATAATACACCCGAACGTAGTAACCTAGCAGCCGGACAGAAGAAGGGATATCCGACCGCAGGCGCATACCTAAGGTACGGATGTTTGTCTGCTTCCCAGCATACTTCCCCGAGGAAAGCGTGTTCACCCGCACACTGATGACTGCACCATACCACCCGAAGAAGCGCCGGAGAAGGTCTTCAGGGAACTCCAGGGGCACACCGTGTACACTGACATAAGTCAGGGCACCACTTCGGTCTGAGACCGCAACAGAGCCTTCTTCGTACCGACGGAGGAAGTCCCGATACTCGTCTTCCCGCACGAACTTGATAATCACCCGGTGGGCCGTAACAAGCTCAACTCCATAGACAGCCTCCACAGGGACACGAAGCATGTCGCACATCACCAACTCAATGGCTGGATAACCAGCCTTACACGAGAACTCCAGTCCCACGGAATTCACCCGCAGAACAGGAGGAATTGCAAGGCCCCCATGTCAAAACTGCCACGTCAGCACGCAGCCAGGCAGGCAACAACCCTCATTCTGGTTTAAAGTCAGTAACTGTGGTCTTGAGAGAGTTTAATTCATGTTGGAGAAGGTCGACTCTGGCAGACAGATCTTGATTAATCTTGAGCATTGCTGAAGCTTCACTTCGCATGTTAATTATTAAGTCCGATTGCTCTTGGATTACTGACAGTTGGTCTTCAAGTATTTGGGTTAATAACTTGGGCCATGGGTTATCAGCAATGTGCTTGAAATCAGAGCAAGGGGCAGCAGCTCGTTTAAGTTGATCCATGCGGCTGCATAATTGTTGCATGATCCGTGACGATTTCGAGGCACCACTCAGCTGGGATGGTTTGTTATTGTTGACAAGGGGAGAGTCGGTACCCCCCCCCCCCACCCACCCCCCGGCGGCCCCCGAGGGAGGGACAGCTTGACTAATCTTGTTGCTAGCTTGGCTAGTTAATTATTCCTGATCGGCGTGCTATCTGCCTTAGTGGCCCTACCGGATTTGGATCTGTTATTCATTATAGCAGGATAAATGTAGGCAAGCACAGTAGTAAAGACTCGTTGATGTGGCAGTAGAGAACGTCGGGTGCAGCTTCCACCAGGGAACAACACTAGTGAGGTCGAAATGAGATTTTGAGGATTGATATTGAAAATTGTTTCAATCACATTTGGGTCACAGAGTACATAGCTGCCTTCTGGGAAAACTACATCATTTGAGGGATGCAGAGAGATCATTTACAGCAGATAAAAGTGGAGGGACGGCGGAGCCGACAGGTGCAGTCGAGTGTTCGAGTTAGCTATTAGTTTGTTCGAGTTAGTTATTCAAGTAACTTTCCAACAATAGACTGTAACGTACGATTATGTTACGTTGTTGAGTAGATTAGATACACAGTGTTTAGTGGGTTTTCATATTTATTTAGTAATCTTGGATACAATTCATACTTGGATACAATTCAGTGAAGGACTGATGGTAATGAGGGAGACAGTAACCAACCTGCAGGATGAACTAAGGGCGGCAAAGGAGGAAATAAGAAGCCTGAAGGAGACTCCTCCCCAATACCAGACACAGACCATCCCTCAGGGAGTTGGTGATGTTCCGGTTGAGGGGACTCCTACAAAACAACCGTCATTTGAAGAATTGTTTAAAAAGAGCCCTGAAGCTAGTTCTGCAATTAGGAAAGTTGCCATGGAAGTGGCTTCTTCTCAGGAAGCAGCTAGATGTACTGGCCAGCTGATAGAGCGAAAGAGAGCAGTAGTAATAGTAGGCATTAAGGAGCAATCAGGGACCAGTCCAGTGGAGAGGAGACACAAGGACAAAAATGAAGTTAATGAAATCCTTAAAGGGGTAAAGATGGAGAGGGCTGAGCAACATATTGAAAAGGTTTTCAGGATCGGACAGTACAACAAGGACAAAGTCTGACTGATAAAGGTGGCATTCACAAGTGAGAGAACAAAAGAGGATTTGTTAGAAAGGAAGAGCAGACTAGCATATGCACAGAAGTTCAAAAAAATATTCCTGCAGAGGGATAGGACAAGGTACGAGCGAATGAGGGCAGCAGCCGCGAGGGAGTGCAGGGAGACAGAAAGGAATCAGGAAGCCACAAACCCGAGCCCTACAATCCCAAAGGGGAGTAGTGAACCCTCCACAAGCAGCTCAACAGACACAGTGAGAGTAGCACCAACCCCATACGCCACCCAATAGATGTCCTACATGCCTCAACCCCTGGTGCCCACCTAGGGCACCCTCCCCAGGATCTCAATTCTTCACCCCAAATCCCTCCCTAACCCCCCCTACCTACTCCCCCACCTCCAAGCCCTCCATTCTCCCCAACCCCCTAAGCCCTCCAGTATCCCCCAGCCCCCTGAGCCCTCCCTTCTCCCCCACTCCCCTAAGCCCTCCCTTCTTCCTCATCCCTCTCAACACTTCCTTTACCCTATCTCCTCCCCCCCCCAAAGCCCTCCTTCCTCTTCTGCCTCCTCAAGCCCCCAATTCACCCCATCCCCCCAAGCCCTCCCTCCTCCCATAACCCCCCAAGCGTCAACCTCTCACCCACCTCCACAAGTCTCCCCCTCTCACCCCCCCCCAGCCTCCCCATTCCCCAAGCCCTCTTTTCTCCCCTCCCCCCCCCCAAAGCTCTTCCTCCTACATCACCCTCACCGTACCAGATCTGCCCAGTCCCCACACACCCTAGATCCCCTAGGTCCCCCTTCATTGGCCCTCCATCCAGGCCCCTTCCTGTTTCCCTGCTTCAGGGAAGTAATTGGACCTGAGAAAGGACAGAAGAGAGTCAGTTTCATGGTGATGTACTCGAACATAGATGGGATCACAAGCAAGGCAAGTGAACTCAGGGAAAGAGCACAAGAAGGTCCTGTAACTCAGATGTAATACTCAGATGTAATACTCAGATGTAATACTCAGATGAACTCAGATGTAATCGGACTCAGAGAAACAAAACTCTCAGAAATCTTAACGAATGTGGTGTTTCCCCAGGACTACACTCTAATAAGGAAAGAGAGGGAAGGAAGGGAAAGAGGTGGAGTGGCCCTACTAATGAGATAGGAATGGAGTTTCAAGGAGATGGTTACCCCAGGCTGCAAGGGATTCAGTGACTACATAACAGGCCCCATGATAATGGGAGGACCAAAAGTAGTAGTAGCAGTGATATATAACCCTTCACCAAATGACAGAAGACCCAGCCAAGAGTACGGCAACAACAATATGGCAGTTAACACTATAATTCAGAGGGCAGCCTCTGCTGCCTGTAGAAATAGATCCCATCTGCTCATCATGGGGACTTCAATCACGGAAGGATAGACTGGGAGAACAAGGAACCGCATGGAGTTGAGGATACATGGAGAACCAAACTAATGGAGCTGGCGACAAGAAACTTTCTAAGCCAGCATGTCAGGGAGCCCTCGAGGATGAGAGGAAACGATTAACCAGGAAGACTCGACCTAGTCTTCACCCTGAATGACTCCGACATGAGGGAAATCAGTTTCGAGGCCCCAGTAGGAATGAGCGACCACAGTGTATTGGTGTTTGAGTATCTGATTGAAGAAGGGTTATTGAGCTCGAGGAGGGAAACTGGAAACAAATGGCTATCATTCCGAAAGGGAAATTATTAGGAGATAAGAAAATTCCTAACAGATATAACAAGGGAAACAGAGCTCACGGGAAAGACGGCCCAAGACATGATAGACTACATCACGCAGAAGTGCAAGGAATCAGCAAACAAGTTTGTCCTTGTCCAAAATAAAAACAATGAAATGAGGATGAGAAACCCATGGTTTAATCAGAGATGTAGGCTAACTAAGCAGCAAAGTAAAAGGGCATGGAGAAACTATAGGAATACCAGAACAATTGAGAGCAGAGAAAGATACCAGAGTGCCAGGAATGAATGTGTCAGGTTGAGAAGAGTGGCAGAAAGACACTACGAAATGACAATATGCAAGATAGGCCAAAACTCAACCTAAATTGCTGCACAGCCACATCGGAAGAAAATCAACAGTAAAGAAAAAGGTAATGAAATTTAGGATAGGGGTAGACGGATTCACTACAAACAACAAAAAAGTGTGCGAGGAACTGAATAAGAAATTCCAGGAGGTCTTCACTTTAGAGCAAGGGGAAGTTCCGGAGATAAGAGAGGGAATAGTTAGCCAGGAACCACTAGAAGAGTTTGAGTTTACCAGTGGGGAAGTAAGGAAGCTTTTACTAGAGTTGGATGTGACAAAGGCTATAGGCCCAGATGGAATCTCCCTTTGGATACTAAAGGAAGGAGCAGAAGCACTGTGCCTGTCACTCTCCATAGTATACAATAAATCACTGGCAACAGGAGAACTGACAAGAATTTGGAAAGCGGCTAATGTAGTCCCAATATACATGAATGGGGATAAACAGGAGACACTGAACTACAGGCCAATGTCCCTAACTTGCATACCATCCAAGCTGATGGAGAAGATTTTGCGAATAAAGCTAGTGGAACATCTGGAGCAAAAGAACTTTGTAACACAGCATCAACTTGGATTCAGGTATGGCAAGTCCTGCTTCACTGGATTAATTGAATTCTACGACCAAGCAACAAAAATCTGGCAATAAAGATAGGGGTGGGGCAGACTGCATATTTTTGGATTGCCAGAAAGCCTTTGACACAGTGCCACACAAAAGGCTAGTGAAAAAGCTGGAGGGCCCTAGAATAGGACTAGAGTGAAAGGGAAGGTACTCCATTGGATAAGGGAGTACCTAAGCAACAGAACACAGCGAGTCACTGTGAGGGGTGAGGAATCAGATTGACGAGACGTCACCAGTGAAGTAATGCAGGGGTCAGTCGTTTCTTTCATTGTTTGCTGACGATACAAAAATAATCAGAAGGATTGAAACTGAGGATGATAGTGAGAGGCTACAAAATTACCTAGACAGACTGAATGAATGGTCAAACAAATGGGTGCTAAAGTTCAACCCAAGTAAATGCAAAGTAATGAAACTAGGCGATGAAAACAGGAGGCCAGACACAGGATACAGAATAGCAGATGAAGTACTTCATGAAACGGACAGAGAGAATGATCTAGGAGTTGATAACATACCAAACTTGTCTCCTGAAGCCCACATAAAAAGAATAACGTCTGCGGCATAAGCGAGGCTTGCTAACATCAGAACAGCCTTCAGGATCCTAGGCAAGGAATCATTCAGAATCTTGTATACCACATATGTACGACCAATCCTGGAGTATGCGGCCGTAGCATGGAGCCCGTACCTTGTCAAACACAAGACAAAGCTGGAAAACGTTCAGAGGTATGCCACTAGACTAGTCTAAGAACGAAGAGGCATGTGTTATGAGGAAAGACGGCGGGAAACGCATTTCACGACACTGGAAGACAGAAGAGTAAGGCGTAAAATGATCACTACCTACAAAATCCTCAGGGGAATTGACAGGGTAGAGTAGAATAAAGTGTTTAACACTGTTGGTACGCGAACAAGGAGACACAGGTGGAAACTGAGTACCCAAATGAGCCACAGGGACGTCAGAAAGAACTTTTTCAGTGTCAGAGTAGTTAACAGGTGGAATGCATTACGAATTGATGTGGTGGAGGCTGACTCCATACACAGTTTCAAATGTAGATATGACAAAGCCCAGTAGGCTCAGGAATCTGTGCACCAGTCGATTGACTGTTGAGATGCGGGACCAAAGAGCCAAAGCTCAACCTCCGCAAGCTCAAATAGGTGAGTACACACGAGGTTGAACACCTAAACCGGTTGCTGTATCTGGCCGCTGGCCTAGACCCCAACATAACACAGTTACAGAAGGCGTTATGGAGCCTCCAAGCTACTAGGTGGGTGAGGTAGTGGGTTTAATGTCCAGTAGTGAGGTATGTGCTTGTAATACATACTCATACTTGCTCATACTTCACATAAATAGAAATAAACTCTTTATTAATATTGTTGAAGTGACTTTACTTGTGAATTATTTGTATGTGAAGCGGCCTCATGTCAGGTGAGGTGAATGACGTCACAGGTAGTTGATCCATCAGGACAAGGTAGTCAAAAGGCGCGGCGGGCAGTGTGGTGCTGGCCGGCGTAGGGAGAGGTGCTGCTTGCCGTCCGCCACATTGGTGCTATTAATTAGTTACACTTTGCAGTCCTGTGGAAGAGGTTACCTGCGCCAGGCTTACAGGCAAGTTACACTAGATGATAAGTTATTTTATCACAATGTATTCTGTTGGTAAACTAGTCTATATTTGCTGATTGCCTAATTAAGAATGGGTTACAAGATGTTAAAGCTTTATTTTTAATAATTCAAATACCTCTGGCTTAGTCCTTTGTAAATATAATGACATTGAGTAATAAATCTTTGTCTATTAGTCGAGACTTTGACCCAGCTGAAAACTTTTGATTATTAAAACAAAATTACATGCTAAAACGACCGTCATTGACTGTTCCACAACAGCGGCTCGGGTGTCAACTTTATTGACACATGAACTGTACAAACGTATACAACTAATAACTTTATTGAACGTTCAACCAAAAGCCGGAGAAAAAATTAAATATAGTCGTTAAATTCTGGCAGTTATAAGGTGTTTGTGAACTTAGTATTTCAGTCGTTGAAATACGGACCAAAGACTTTTAATCTAGCAAGCATCACATAACCCCCCCCCCAACTTAATTCCATAGAAAAGCCTCACTGAAATAGTAATGTCACCAGAAGAAGTAACTACGGGAATTAGATGACAAAACCCATAAGATCACACAGCCCATCCTGTGTGAATGAAACTAACCATCCTGAGTCAGTGTCGTCCACGCTGCAGCCAGTCCCAGGGACGACTTAATTACCATTAACGTCCTGTGTAACCAAGTACTATATTTTGTCCGATAGAGTAAATATTAATGTACTGTATGTATAAATTGCGTATAGGACTTGGATTGTTGTTGAAGGTGATTATAGTAGGTGAGTGAATTCTAACTTCTCCCTAAAATAATAAAAAAAATTTTGGACTGGATATACTAATTGGTCAATTGAGGGATTTTAGTAGAAATTAAAGAACTTGTATTGACGTTTTCTGACCGACGGCCTAAATAGGTGGTTGAGGTTTAATACGAACACCCTGAGAGCTCTGCTAGAGAGGAATACGAGCGTTGTTGAGTCAGGTGTACAAGCCCGTCCTCAAACTACGGCCAAATGTCCAATGTTACAACCACCAAACAGCTGCTCGTGAATAATAAGCACTTTTCGCACGATTTAACTGATGACGTTCAGACCAATTCCTAAACTGTAGTTTGATGACTTTGTTCAAACCGAAACTAACTTCACCCACGTACCGAAAATACAAATTGTCAAATGAGTAAAGTCAACCTAACTATACACTAAGATCTAATGTTTAATAATAGTTTACGTATGATCAAATATTTTTGTCTTGTTAAAATGTGTTAATTGCTGTGGGCCAGAGCACACCTGCTTGAAGGTGTTCTGGGAGTTCTACTCCCCAAGCCCGGCCCGAGGCCAGGCTCGACTTGAGAGTTTGGTCCACCAGGCTGTTGCTTGGAGCGGCCCGCAGGGCCACATACCACAGCCCGGCTGATCGGAACTTCTCTTAGAAAACAGTCCAGTTTTCTCTTGAAGATGTCCATGGTTGTTCCGGCAGACGAGCATAGACGGAGGACTCGTTATATATGAAGCGTTCTTCACGTTCACGTTTGGCTGCCCGGGTTAACGACCACTTGGCCGTTGTGTTGAGAACGGGCTGTGGATGTCTAGTCAGAGGTTGGGTTTTGCCTTAATGTGATAAGTCGGCCCTTTAGATCAACCAAAGTGTGACCTGATTTATTATCTAGCCCCCCCTCACTGTCTGGCTCGTTGTCGCCGTGAGGGGGCTTGGTGGGCAGCTGCCGGAGTGTGATGATCCGTGCGTCAGTCCTCTGTCCTTTTGCATCCTTATTCTCCTGCTGCTGCCTTTACCAATTTTGCCAGGCCCCTTTTCCTTTTACTCGTGTTTCTTTTTCTCCCCCCTCTTCTCCTATCAAATTGTCATTTCCTGCCGACCTTTTGCCTGTTTTGATTATTCTTTCGACCTTCTTTTGTTTTGACGCTCGTGTGTTTGAGGCGGCATACTCTTGCATCTGTAGAACTGTAGTACCCAACGTCTCGAGCGAGGGGACCCTTTTATTGTCAATCCTCCTTTCGTCACTGAACCCGCTCTCGACGGACTCATGGTTCTTAAGGTGGCGTTTGTAGGGCGTATACTCGCGACGCACCCCTGGGGGCCCCCGGCAAGATCGGCGATAGCTTCTTGTTGGGTGTCCTGCCTCTAATTGTGGCTCCATGGTGGATGTCGGGGCACATTCGTGAATGAAAGTTTTCCTCGTTTTCATGGCTGATAATGTTTCCCTTGTATTTTCTCAGGCTCGTAGGGTGGGCGACCAAGCCCCCGAGTCGGACTGTGTTGGAAGACCAGGCCCTGTAGCCCCTGCTTCATTGGGCTCCGACGTCCTGACTACTACCCTCAGCTCCCCTCCCTCCTCTGCGGTAGGGTCGAGTCCCCAGCCCCCAGTGGTGACCACCTCGTCCCCTGGCACGGCTCCGTCTCTCATTGTGACTACTGCGCCTTTTACCCCCATGAACTCCGGGGGTTCTCAACGGCGTTCCCGCCACGGCCGCACTCGCACGATCTCTTCCCGAAATGCTACTTACAACGCCTTGTTTGGTCCCGCTACATGGACTAAATACTTTGATCTCCACCATCTGGATTCTTCTCCTGACGATTTCTCCCTCCATAAACACCTTGTTGATTCAGTAGATGCCTCTGTTACTTTTAACTCCACCAGTTACAGTATGCGTGTCGTCGCTGCTGCTCCTAAGGATGCAGCTACTCGCTTAGCCGCTTTGTCCTACATTGGAGAGACCCCTGTTCGTGTCTCCAAGAACGCTCGGTTAAATGCCAGTGTAGGCACTGTTCTTCTCCCGCACCATGTTGCAACTGGTCTTCAGGACCTCAACGATTGCCATGAGGATATTAAACATATCCTCGAAGCCCAAGGCCATTTTGTCCTCCAGGTGGACACGTTTACTCGACCCCTTCGTGGTCATCGCCGTCAGCCCCTTTGAGTTGTAAAAGTCACCTTTGATAGTAGGACCCTTCCGCCCTCTATTATTCTTGCTGGTGCCAGATGCTCCGTTCAGGAGTACATTCCCTCTCCTAGACTGCAATAAGTGTTGGAAGTTCGGGCACGGTGTCCTCAAATGCACCAGTACTGTGTATCTGTACCCCGTGTGTGGGGACGATAGTCATTCTAAGTCCGAGTGCACTTCTCCCTTAGGCTCGCTGCCTCAATTGCGGTTAAGCCCATCCTACCTTCTCCCGCTCGTGTATGTACTACAAACTCGAGGAAGCCGTCCTCAACTTGAAGCACCGTGATTGTCTGTCTTCCTGAAGCGAGACGCCAAGTTCGTCGTCTAACCCCTTTCGCGGGCGTCTCCTACGCTCGCGTGTTGCGTTCTACCTCTCCTCGTCCTTCCCGTCTTCCTCAGTCTCACAACCGTTTCCAGGCCTTAAACCCGACCCCACCCACCACCACCTCCCATATTCCTTTGCCACTGGTCCCAGATGGTCTCCCTCCCGCTTCTCCATCTGGGATTTCCCCCTATTCCTACCCAGTCTGCCATATCTCCTTTGTCGTCTTCTCCATCTCCCCCCACTTTCTTCCTGACCCTCCCCCCAGTCTCTTGACCCTCCACGCCACCTGTCTGTCCAGGCTGATATCCATCATCCTCCCAGCAATCTTCGTGTTGTTCGCTCTCGTTCTTCTTCTCCTGCTGAAACCATTGAGTCTGTCGCCCGGTACGTTGTTACTGGAACACCTGTCTCTTTGAGCCAGAAACGTAAGCCTGGCTCCTCTCCTTCTTCCTCTTTGGCGGGTAAGGTGGTTTCGCTTTCTTCCTCGCCCCCTCCCTCTGACTGTCACTCTATCCCCTCCCATTTCAGTGGTCGAACCCGTCTCTGATATGGAGGTTTCTTCCACCCCCGATTCCCTCTGTTGCTGCCCTTCCTGAGGTGCACTCCCTGATTTCTGTACCCCCCCGCTCCTCCAACTGTCCTTGCCTGCCCCTCTCAGTTGTCTCCTCCTCCTCCTCCGAACCCCATCAGTCCACGTCTGGTCTGTTCTCTCGCTCCCTTCCCTCTCTCCTTACTAAGTTTACCCATGCCCCCTAACCCTGATTTTGCCGACCCTGCTCCTGACCCTAAGATCCTTTAATAAACTGTTCCTCTTTCCCATATTTTTTCTTGTTCTCTGTTACTGTCCTTTCTCTTTGATAATGTCTATTCTTCAGTGGAATATTCGTGGATTTTATGCCAACTTCCATGAACTCCAACTTCTAATTACACAGTTTACACCACTTTGTGTTTGTCTCCAGGAACCAATGCTTAGTGCTCGTCCTGGTCACTTTCGTGGTTATTGCTTTCTTTCTCCCCCCCCCCAGCTCTTGCTGGGGCCCATAACTCTACTGCTCTCTTAATTCGTTCTGATATTCCCTTCGTCCCCCTACTTCTTCCGTCCTCTATCCATTATTCTGCTGACCGTGTTTTTGTGGGTAAATGGTATACAGTCTGTTCCACTTATCTCCCTCCAAATGTCCCTCTTTCCCTCCCCGATCTTAAGCACCTCCTGGACTCCTTGCCAGAGCCGGTGCTCCTTTTGGGTGATTTAAACTGTCGACATTCCCTCCGGGGTGATGTTCTGACAAACACCCGTGGCCGTCTTCTCGAACCGTTCGTCCTCGCTTCCCCTCTATCTCTTCTGAATTCTGGCGAGCCCACTCATGTGGACTCTCGAACTCGCACCCTTTCCTGTCTTGATCATTCTCTCTGCTCGTCGTCCCTCTACTTAGATTTCATGTGGCAGGTTCTTGATGACCTCCATAAGTGATAATTTCCCCATCCTCGTTTCTTTTTTCTTTCCACCCTCCCCTTTCCTTCCCTAGGTGGCAGTTTGCCAAGGCTGACTTGTGCCTATTCACCCTCCGCGCTACTCTGACCTCTCCTCTCCGCCTCTTCCTCGCGCCCTCCTCCTCGCGCCATCCTCCTTTATGACAGTCTTCAACGCTGCCTTCAGCTCTATCCCCTCACTCTTCCTCCCGGGGCATGCGGAAGTGTGTTCCCTGGTGGAATGCGGACTGTGCTCGGGCTGTCCGCTGTAAGCGTGCAGCCTGGAAAAAACACCGCCACCGGCAGACGGCTGATTCTTTTATTCTGTTTCGGAAGGCAAGTGCGGTGGCCCGTAGGACCATCCGTACTGCTAAACGTGAGAGTTGGAAATATTATGTTAAAACCATTACGTCCGATACTCCTCTACCGCAGATCTGGAAGAAGATCCGCAAGATTGCGGGCAAGTTTGTTCCAGATGTCTCGCCGGTTCTCCGTCTCCGTGGGACTCGTGTGGCGGATCCAGTGAAGGTCGCGGCCGAACTGGGTTCCCACTTTTCTTCTGTTAGCTCTGGTTCTCATCTTCCTCAATCCTTCCTTCTTCGTAAGCCTGTTCTTGAATCGCATCCTTTAAATTTCCACTCTCTTCTCCGCCTTCCCTATAACGATCTTTTCTCTCTTTATGAACTTCAGTCTACCCTGGCCCTCTGCGAATCTACGGCAGCGGGCTCGGATGACGTTCATTATGAGATGCTTCGCCATCTCCCTCCGTGCACGTTTCAGTATTTACTGAATCTGTATAACCAGGTCTGAGAGTCGTCGTCCGTCCCTGAGGACTGGCTCGATGCCGTTGTACTCCCTATTCGGAAACCAGGGTCTCTCGGTACGTCCCCTAAGGATTTTCACCCTATTGATCTCAAGAGTTGTGTTTACAAGCTGTTTGAGCGTATGGTAAATGTCCGTCTGATGTGGTTCTTGGAACACCACCACCACCTCTCTCCTTCTCAATTTGGTTTTCGCAAGTGTCGCAGCACGACTTATGTCCTGGTGAACTTGGAGGTCTATATTCGTACTGCTTTTGCTGCGAAGACCTCCGTTGTTGCTGTCCTTTTTGACCTGGAAAAGGCTTATGACACGACTTGGAGATACCATATTCTGTCCCAACTTCGTTCTTTTGCCCTTCGTGGTAATCTCCCTCTCTTCCTTCAAAGCTTTCTCTCTCGTTGTACCTTTCGAGTCAGGCTTGGTGCCACTCTCTCTGCCTCTTTTCGACAGTATGAAGGTGTGCCCCAAGGTAGTGTTCTGAGTACTACTCTTTTTCTGGTTACCCTCAATGGTCTCCTTTCCTCCCTTCCTTCTGGCATCTTCTCCGCTCTTTATGCTGATGATCTTGCTCTTTGCTGTCGAGGTGATGATTCGCCTCTCCTTCAACGGTGGCTCCAACTTGCGATTGATGCCGTGTCATCTTGGGCCACCAATCATGATTTCAAGTTGTCTACTACTAAGACTTGTGCCATGACTTACTCGGAAGCGGGTCGTTCTTCGTCCCTCTTTGTCACTTTATGGTCAGCCCCTTGAGTACAAAAATTCCACGAAGCTTTTGGGGTTTTTCTTTGACACTCGTTTGTCTTGGTCGCCCCATGTCTCTTACCTCCATGTTGAATGCTCTAAGGCCCTTAACCTACTTAAGGTTTTGTTTCATACTTCTTGGGGAGCGGATAAGTGCACGCTCCTCTATTTGCATTCCTCTCTCGTCCTGTCTAAGCTCGATTATGATTGCCCTGCATACTCTTCTGCTTCTCCTTCTCCTACTCTTCGCCATCTTGATCCTTTGCACCATACGGGGTTGCGCCTCGGCTCTGGTGCTTTTCGTTCAACTCCTACCCTCAGCTTGTACGCTGACATTGGCTGTCTGTCTCTCCAGGATCGCCGAGATCGCTACAGTCTTCGCTATCTTGCACGATCCTTACAGCATCGTCTCACTCGCCTCTGTCGTGCTTTGACTTTTACCCTTCCTGTAGTTCATGTTCCTCTTCACCACCTTCCTCTTTCTCTCCGTTTGTCTCGCTCACAAGATTCTCTTTTGGTTCGTCTTACTAATGTTTCTCCTCGTATTGTTCCCTCCTTGCCCCCGTGTAGCATCCCCCTTCCCAAATTTTGTATTTCTCTGACCCGCATCACTAACGCTTTTACCCCTTCTACAGTTCTGAAACGCCTCTTCCTTGAGCACTTTTCTTCTCACTCCCACTCCGTTCCCATTTTCACCGACGGGTCAAAGTCTGCTGACGGTATGAGCTACTGTTGTTTTTCCTGACCACACTTAAATGTGTGACCTTCCTCCGGAGGCTAGCATCTTCACAGCAGAACTCTCTATTATCTGTGCTCTTCGTCACCTGGTTTCCTGGGGGCAATCCTCCTTCGTGGTAGTAGTTGACTCTCATAGTGCCCTCATGGCTTTAGGGTCCTTTTATCCAGTCCACCCTGTGGTCATCGAGATTCAACATTGGCTGTTTCTTATCTGCAGTAAATTTAAGTCGGTTGCATTTTGCTGGGTTCCCAGCCATGTTGGTGTCTCTTTAAATGAGCATGCGGGTGCTGTGGCTAAGGACGCTATCCGCACTTGTTCTATCTCCCATAAAGGTGTTCTTTATTCTGACTTTTACCCAGTTATTAATGCCTCCATCCTTGCCCGATGGCAGAGTTGTTGGTCTTCTGTTCTTGGTAACAAACTGCGTACTCTCAAGAGTTGTGTGTCCGTGGCCTTCCTTCTGCCACCGTAACCGGCGGTGGGAAACGGCTCTGGCTAGGTTACGTATTGGCCATACCCGTTTAACTCACGATCACTTAATGGAGCGCCGCCCTGCTCCTTATTGTCCGAATTGCATTGTCCCTCTTAGGGTCGTACATATCCTTGTTGAATGTCCTGACTTCCAGGACGAGCGTGTCTTCTTTTCCGACTGTCCCCTGCGGTCGCTTGTCCCTCAATAGAATTCTTGGCGACTCGGATACTTTTGATATCTTTGCCTTATGCGTTTTTATTCTCGTAATGGCATCCTTGGTGATATTTAGAGCCCTCTGATTATCTCGCACATTTGATGGTACTACATAGCCTTCCCGGTTTGGTGACTTCTACTGATAATTACTTATTATCTAGCGGGATATTTCTCCCTATACAAGACGGGTTGAATCAATCTTTTTGAGGTATTTAATATGTGTAATTTCATGTACGTGTGCACAAGTACATCAGTACTGGTGTACTGGTACACCAGTACCAGTAGGAATCGAGGGATTAAAATTACTTTGAAAAGCGTGTACGAATCGAATTTGATCATTATGTATTATATATATTTATTCCCACAAGTACAACAGGTTTAGGGAAAACGTTTATTAATGTTAAATGTTTAACACTATAACTTAAAGCGGTTATCTACTAGTTGATAAACCATTTTATGATAAGTAAATCATTCTTCTTGCACGTAATTGGAACATTTAGTGATGGTGGTGATATGGTTAATGTTAAACTAGCATTTTCGGTAACATTTCAATCTTCTTCCCCCTCCGCCCTTCTATTAGTCTGTCTTCTATCCTACCAATCCAATCAATTATAAATATATATATATATATATATATATATATATATATATATATATGTATATATATATATATATATATATATATATATATATATATATATATATATATATATATATATATATATATATATATATATATATATATATATATAATGTCGTACCTAATAGCCAGAACGCACTTCTCAGCCTACTATTCAAGGCCCGATTTGCCTAATAAGCCAAGTTTTCATGAATTAATGTTTTTTCGTCTACCTAACCTACCTAACCTAACCTAACCTAGCTTTTTTTGGCTACCTAACCTAACCTTACCTATAAATATAGGTTAGGTTAGGTTAGGTAGGGTTGGTTAGGTTCGGTCATATATCTACGTTAATTTTAACTCCAATAAAAAAAAATTGACCTCATACATAGAGAAAAGGGTTGCTTTATCATTTCATAAGAAAAAAATTATAGTAAATATATTAATTCAGGAAAACTTGGCTTATTAGGCAAATCGGGCCTTGAATAGTAGGCTGAGAAGTGAGTTCTGGCTACTAGGTACGACATATATATATATATATATATATATATATATATATATATATATATATATATATATATATATATATATATATATATATATATATATATATATATATATATTTATTAAATATGACCGAAAAAGTAAGATTAATAATTCTAACACGAATTTTCTCAATCTTTCGTACATTTCTTTTCACTGTTGGAGGTAAATCAAAAATCAATTCTCCAATATTCATTTTTATTTCTAGTCTGACGCGACACGAGCGCGTTTCGTAAAACTTATTACATTTTCAAAGACTTTAGTTCACAAATACACAACTGAATAGAACTTACGCATCTCCGATTTTATATCTACATTTGAGTGAGGTGGAAGGGGTGATGTGGCATTAACACAAGACAGAACAAGAGGTGGCATTAATAGGGTATTAATTTCATCAACACAAGACAGAACAAGAGGTGGTATTAATTTCATCAACACAAGACAGAACAAGAGGTGGTATTAATTTCATCAACACAAGACAGAACACGAAACAATGGGTATTGAATAGAAGTGTTTGTAGAAAGCCTATTGGTCCATATTTCTTGATGCTTCTATATTGGAGCGGAGTCTTGAGGTGGGTAGAATATAGTTGTGCATTAATTGGCTGTTGATTGCTGATGTTGACTTCTTGGTGTAGTGCCTCGCAAACGTCAAGCCGCCTGCTATCGCTGTATCTATCGATGATTTCTGTGTTGTTTACTAGGATTTCTCTGGCGATGGTTTGGTTGTGGGAAGAGATTATATGTTCCTTAATGGAGCCCTGTTGCTTATGCATCGTTAAACGCCTAGAAAGAGATGTTGTTGTCTTGCCTATATACTGTTTTTTTTTGGAGCTTACAGTCCCCAAGAGGGCATTTGAAGGCATAGACGACGTTAGTCTCTTTTAAAGCTTTCTGTTTTGTGTCTGGAGAGTTTCTCATGAGTAGGCTGGCCGTTTTTCTGGTTTTATAGTAAATCGTCAGTTGTATCCTCTGATTTCTGTCTGTAGGGATAACGTTTCTATTAACAATATCTTTCAGGACCCTTTCCTCCGTTTTATGAGCTGTGGAAAAGAAGTTCCTGTAAAATAGTCTAATAGGAGGTATAGGTGTTGTGTTAGTTGTCTCTTCAGAGGTTGCATGGCGTTTCACTTTCCTTCTTATGATGTCTTCGACGAAACCATTGGAGAAGCCGTTGTTGACTAGGACCTGCCTTACCCTACAGAGTTCTTCGTCGACTTGCTTCCATTCTGAGCTGTGGCTGAGAGCACGGTCGACATATGCGTTAACAACACTCCTCTTGTACCTGTCTGGGCAGTCGCTGTTGGCATTTAGGCACATTCCTATGTTCGTTTCCTTAGTGTAGACTGCAGTGTGGAAACCTCCGCTCTTTTCCATGACTGTTACATCTAGAAAGGGCAGCTTCCCATCCTTTTCCATCTCGTAAGTGAAACGCAACACGGAACTGCTCAAATGCCTCCTTCAGCTCCTGCAGATGTCTGACATCAGGTACCTGTGTAAAAATGTCAACATACCTGCAGTATATGGCCGGTTTCAAGTTCATGTCGACTAAGACTTTTTGCTCGATGGTACCCATGTAGAAGTTTGCAAACAGGACACCTAGGGGAGAACCCATGGCGACCCCATCTACTTGCTTATACATGTGCTCATCCGGGCTCAAGAAGGGTGCCTCTTTAGTACAAGCTTGGAGTAGTTTCCTCAGAATATTTTCTGGTATGTCAAGAGGAGTACAGGCTGGATCACGATACACTGTCGGCTATCATCCCGATTGTCTCGTCCACAGGTACGTTGGTAAACGGCGATTCTACGTCCAACGAGGCTCTTATCCCTGTGGCCCGTGTGCCCCGCAGTAAGTCAACAAATTCCTTTGGAGACTTCAGGCTGAAGGCGCAAGGAACATAAGGAGTCGGCAGGCCGTTGAGTCGCTTCGCCAGTCTGTACGTGGGTGTGGGTATCTGGCTAATGATTGGCCGAAGTGGGTTTCCAGGCTTGTGTGTCTCTTGACATTTCCATACGCATATCCGGGTTTATATTCCCCAATGATCTTTGGCAGGTGGAGTCCGGATTTCTTGGCGTTCACAGTTTCGATCAGTTTGTTGACCTTTGCTTTTAATTCGGCTGTAGTGTCCTTCGTTACCCTTTCGAACTTAGTTTGGTCAGAGAGTATGATGTTCATTTTCGCCAGATATTCGTCTTTTTTAAGAATGACATATATTGGCGACTTGTCACCTCTCCTGACAACTATCTCCTTGTTCTCACGAAGGCTTTTAGCTGCCGCTTTGAGCTCGGGGGACAGTATGGTGCTTCTGTAATTGCCTCGATTCTTTCCTCCTCCTGCAATAAGTTCTGCTTGTAAGGTATCTTTGGTAGTGACCTTCTTTTATGTCTCGAGGTCGAATATGTCGTCCAACAGAATTTCCAACTCTACTTTCCGGGCCATCTCACTCGGTCTGGAATCAAGCCTTCACGATAAAATATCGCCAGGATCTGATACGTGATCAGATATACAAGGCAGAGAATGAAATCAAAGACAACAAAACACAACTACTTCATGCTACAAACGAGTGGAGAAATAGCAACATCGACGAAAGTATCCGTACCCGCATTGAACAACACCTCGACATCCTCACAGACCAACATCACCTCAGCACTGAAACAAGGATTATCAAGAAACTAACAACATTATATGGAGGACCTATGGCAATTCCACGATCAAGAGATGGCTTCCTGAACCTTGCAGGAATTAACCTCACTGAGGACCAAGTCACTCTCCTAAATCTGGGCATAAACTGTCATGTTATGTCCAGACCGAGTGAGATGGCCCGGAAAGTAGAGCAGGTCTAGAGCAGGTCAGGTCTCCTCTATGCAGGTCTAGATAGCAAGGTTATGTTTTCCATTATTAGTATTAGAACTACGTCGGGTGAAAGTTATAGCTTTGGGATTCGAGCAGAGGTAATCGGTTCGATAAATGTCCGTACGTGATCAGTCGAGTGTAGTATGTAATAGCTCGTCCTCAGGCCTTCTGTCAGGTAGTCACAGTGAGAGGGTGTGTGTAGCTGGAGCTCTAATTGTCCTGATACTGATACTGAAAACTGGAGTGAGTGAACTAGTGCTAGTGAGGGAGCTATATGGAGCTCTGACGGCAGAGATAGATTCCCTGCGGAAGGAGCTATGACAGATAAAGAAGCTAAGACAGACGAAACACCATCCAGAAGAAGGGAACGAGGAATGCAGCAGTAGAAAGTATTCGACATGGAATGTCGTAAAGGACAGGGGGGTCTTAACAAGACTTTGACAAGGCCACCTACAAATATATAATGACTTCCATCCCCATTCGCAGTGCTGGAGAACGAATACTGTGTGGAGACTGTAGTTCCCTCGAAAGTCATGAAAACGAAAGGTGCGCAGGTCCCTCAAGGTGCTCACAAAATAAAGTACCTACCTAAGCAAATTTTGGTTGTTGGAGATTCTCAGGCGAGGTATCTGGATAGAACATTTTGTGCCAGAGATAGGGGGAACAGGTTAAGGGTTTACTATCTGGGAACAGGAATTGGGGATATTCTTAACTTGGACGTTATTATGGCTCGAAATGGGAACAAACCTATTATTTGTATCAGTGCCGCTGGAAATGTTGAACGAGTTAGGAGTGAGGAACTGATACAAAGGTTTAAGACAGCCATAGAATTAGTTAGGAGCAAGGGAGGAATCCCGATCATATGTGGCATTCTTAAAAGAAAGGAAGTTGGAAATGATTGTCGAGGGTATATTTGCCGACTGGACAAATATTGCAAATCAAATGCAATATCATTTATAGATAACTGGGAACACTTCCATGGAAGAAATTAAATGTATGGTCGGGATTGGGTGCATCAATCCAGGGCTGGGGTTGTTGCTGTTGTCAACTCGTTGGAACCTGTGGTGGGAGGGGTTTGTTTGGGTTTAAACTGATAGTATATAGTGGTATGGAAATTGATATGGAGAAAGGAGGTAGTAAAGAATCGTGTTTGCGGGAGAAACAACTTGGCAAAATGATCAGGGAAGGAGTGAAGCCTCAAATACTATATACCCTAACAGTAGAAGTCTAAAAAACAAAATAAACGATTTAAATGTTCTTGTATGCATAGAAAAAAGACATTATTGCACTTACCGAAACGTGGATGAATGTAGAAAATAGAGAACTATAAACTGAATATCAAATAAATGGATTTGAACCATTTCACAGATATATTAGGTGGGGAGGAAGAGTAGCCATATATGTTATGAAAAATTTGTAATGTAGCCTTAAAGAGGGCATCAAAACTGATCTCCACACATGAACTATTTGGCAAGAATTAAAAAAAAAAGCATACAATTTTATAATAGCTATATACTGGCAACCAAATTTAGACAGAGGATGAAAAGCATCTATTGGATGAAATATCTAGAGCATCTAAGTCTAACGGTATTTGTGTCATAGGTAACTTTAATTTTAGCGGATTAAACTGGAATAACGAAACAGAAGTTTTTCTAGAATTAATTGACGATTGTTTTTTGCGCAACACATTAAGGAACCAACGCGGGAAAATGTTTTAGATTTAGTTGTTGTTGTTGTTGTTGTTAAAGATTCGCTACCCGGAACAAAAAGTTCCAAGCAGCACGGGCTATGGTGAGCCCATAGTGCCTTTTTTTTTTAGATTTAGTGTTAACTAACAGGGAAACACAAATTGACATCGAAATACGGAGTGAACTAGGGAACAGTGATCACAAAGAAATCAGATTTAGCATGAAATGGAATAGATCTACTGGAGAAAATTGTTAGTGCCAGATTTTCGAAAAACTGATTTTAATAGCCTAAGACATTTTGGGGTTAAATAGATTGGAAAGTCTTGGGCTTAGGGGTGGGCCGGTCTTGATGCAAGACGTGATCCCAGCGATGGGTAATGTAAAAAGGAATTTAGATGTGGTTTCAAAGTATAGCTTATTTAAAAAATTCTAAGCAAAGCACAGAAACGTAGTATACCTATCAAATTAAATAGATCGAATACTAATAACCCGAAATGGATAACAAAGGATCTGAAGAACGCTATAGGTAGAAAGAGAGCTTGGTACAAAAGGATCAAGAATTGGGAAGTCGGTTTATAACAAGAATCCGTACAACTGGTTAGAAATGTTAAAAAGAGATAAGGAGAGCAAAACGAAAATAGGAAGTTTGTATAGCAGGGCAAGCAAAGGCAAATCGTAAAGTTTTTTTTTCAGTAATATTGAACAAAGATTAGGGAAAGGATAGATAGGTCAATTAAAAACTGAGACAGGTCAGATAACGGATAATGAAGAGATGAGTTGTATTTTTAATAAATATTTCATTTCTATTTACTAGAGAAGAACTTAACTCTATGCCTTCCGTCGAACAAATCTATATGGGTGGGGACGAAGACAGGTCTACTAGTTTAACAGTTACAGGGATGATTATATTAAACAGTGAAACTCAAACCAAACCAATCCCCAGGGCCGGACGAAGTGTTTGCCAGGGTGCTTAGAGAATGCAAAAAGGAGCTTTACGATCCATTGTCTACATTATTTAATAAATCATAAATCAGGCAGAGTGCCAGAGTCGTGGAAGGTTGCTAATGTGGCACCAATTTTAAAGAAGGGTTATAAATCACTTGCGTCAAACTATCGGCCAATTAGCCTAACAGCTATTGTGGGAAAGTTACTCGAATCCATAATTGCATAACCATTCATCATTTTAAAAATATAAATTAATAAATGATTCACAACATGGTTTTACAAATGGCCGTTCATGTTTAACAAATGTGCTATCATTTTATTCCAGCATAGTTGAGGCAGTTGATAGTGGTAAGGTTTGTGATGTTGTGTACCTTGGGTACACAACAATTGATTGCAATTGATTGCAAAGCTTGTGATACAGTGCCACATGAAATACTGATTAACAAGATAGCTCATGGTATTGAAAGTGCAATATTAAGTTGGATTAGGGCATGGCTATTCCAAAGGAAACAGTTAGTATAAAAGGGGTTAGGTCAGAGTGGGGTAATGTTTTTGTGGTTTGCCTCAAGGCTCTGTTCTGGGGACCTCATTTGTTTATAATATATATAAATGATTTACATCCAGGTTTGAGTAGCAGCATTTGCAAATTTGCCGATACAAAAATAGGTAGGAAAATTAACACGAAAGAAGACTCGCTATCGCTTAAAGTTGATCTACATAGGGTTTTGAAGTAGTCAAAAGTATCAAAATATCATTATATATCAAATATCAAAATTCTATCCAAATAGTTTCTATATGTGGCTCAGTTTTGATTCCCTCTTAGAGACATTTGAAATTTTCATTAACATATATAGCTACTCCCTCTCCTCATCTAAAATGTGTGTGAAATAGTTTAAATAAATTTATTTGATATTCAGCTAATAGTTCTCTATTTTTTACATTTATCCACGTTTTGGTAAGTGCAATAATATCTATTTTTTGTATGGAGATAAGTGCATTTAAATCGTTTTGTTTCTTAAACTAATACTGTTAGGGTATTATAACCTAAGTGTATTATTATTTTAAGGCCCTTCACTTTCCCTGATCATTTTGCAAATTTGTTTCTCCCTCAGTACAAATTTTTATTACCTCCTTCCTCCATATCAGGGAATCAAAACGAGCCACATGTTATGGAGCTGGCGGGGTTGTTGTAGACATCATGTTGTAGTTGGAGTTTGGTGAGGTGGCCTCCATGAGGTGGTCTTGTATCGAGTAGTTGTCGTATTTGTGGTTAGGCGGTGGAGTTCCTACTAAAATTTCCTCGTCTGAAGAGTCTGTGACGTTCGTAGTTGGTGTTTTCGTCTTTAGCCTCGCAGCCTGAGGTCAGCTCAGGTGTCGTCGATGGGTGGTAGAAGCTACTTCAGGAGTATTGGTGGTGCTGTTAGCATTTATAGACAGCACATGTGCTAGCGGAGCTGCTGACGTGGTGATGGTAGGAGTGTTGGGACCTGGAGGGGGAAATAACTTTTTGTGCCGCCCGGGTCTTGGATAGCCAGAACGCTGTTCTTGGCCTACTGTGCAAGGCCAGATTTGCCTAATAAGCAAAGTTTTCCTGGATTATTATATTTAATTTTTTTTCCAATGAAATGATAGCTATCCATTTCACTATGTATGAGTTAATTTTATTAAATTTGAGTTACAACTAACGTAGATATGACTGAACCTAACCTATCTTAACCTAATCTAAACCAAAATAACTAAATCAATAATTTATTCTTAATATAATATAATAATTATATTTAAAATAAACCAGTTGGAAACAATTTATTGAAAATAATCACTCGGCCTATTAGGCAGATCGGGCCTTGCATAGTAAGCCGAGAAGCTTCTGGCTACTAGGTACGACATATAATTATAATATAATAACTGAAGAATATATTACACTAATTACACAAATCGCACAACGTTTCGAACCTCCATGGTTCATTCTCAAGTGAAAAGAGATTACAGAACTTGTTATTTTATACCAGTACGGGGTCAGGTGATAAACAAGTACAATAAAGGAAAAGACAAGGGGGATACATAGGGGATAAATGGGGGACGAAGCACATAAATTAATCAGTTGTAATAGGCTGTTATGTTGAGCAGTGCATCGAGAGAAGATGCTCACCAAATTGATTGGGCGATGGCTTCTTCAATAACGAATTGTAAAACACTTATAACAGAAACATAATTGAATCTGCTTTGATACAGATTACAAAAGTTCACTACAGTTATTTGTTCACTACACAATTTTATATCGAACGAAGCAGCAACAGATCGATTCAGTCATGTAATTTCCAATCGATTTAGAACTTTGTTTGCGAATTCTAAGCACAAATCTTCAATCATTATCAACGCTACGTTGTAGATTTCTGCTGTGAAATCCATGTTCATATATGAATTTATCTTCATATTCGACGGATAATATCTTCAGCCATATTCGATTTATATTTCTCCCATAACACTGTTGGAGATGGAGAGCAGGCGGTCAATATGATTGCAAACAATGCATAAAATTGATTTGGATGTGACGTGTTGGAAGTGTCATTAATGCATACATCCCAGTGTTGGTCGTTCTCCAATAAATTCCGAGCTTGACATGCACTATGGAAAGTGGCATGTGTTTGCCGTTGACAAATCTGTGTCTGGAAAGATGTTAGACCGGGCACATTTACCAACAGCATGCAAAGAAAGAAGCATTCATCTTGATTGGGATGCACGGTGTACAGAATGCCTATCGTAGTTTATTTGAATATGCCAGGTTGTCCGTCGACTCGGTCTCCTCGTTTGCATCGTTCAAATGATTTTCTACTGGCATTCCATGTGTAATACATATGCACTTCCTAATACAGCAGTGTTTTCGCAAATGCGTCATTTTGACATAACGTGATGAAAGCAGTTAACGTTGTAGCCGGTGGATTCATAGCTGTTGTACATTTGCAGCTGTGAAATAAATGTGTTATCCATTTTCTTGTTTTCAAAACAAAAACAAAAAATACTAACGAAATACTTCAATTCAAATGCAGATCAATCGACACAGCTCAATTTCACCACTAATTGCACTGAAAAATCACTACAGTTAAAAAAACGAAATGAAAAACAATGAAAAAAGAAACACAAGATATACCCACAAAATGAACGGTATGGTAAACAATACAGCCCAATTCCAATGCAACGTCACACAAAATAATTAAATCAAAATTAAAATAATTCAAAACCTACGAAAATTCCATTTATCAATGTAATCGGAAACATTGAAATGGAATCGTAATCTTTTGTATATCGTGCAACAGATGGCGCTGTTTAAAAAAAAACGCCTGCTTTTACCTGTCACAGGTGTGGCATCTAAATAGTAGGTACAAAAACACGCACGTATTCGAATGGAAAGTTGTCAAAATTTCAAAGCAATAAGTGAAGAACTTTTGGAGATTACAGCGTGTGTTGCTCTTACGTCCTATAGATGGTGCTGTTTTTCAAAAAAGTGTGTTTTCTTCCCTGTTACAGGTGAGGTATGCATATAGTAAGCATGTAAAAACACTCGCCTATTCGAATGCAATGTTGTCAAAATTTCAAAGCAATCAGTAAAGAGGTTTCATTGATTTCCCTCACATGAAAAAAAAACGAAAAACACAGCTCATCAAAAAAAGCATGTTTTTTCCCGTCACAGATGTGACATCTATATAGTATGTATATAAAAACTCGCCCAGATGTGAAGGGAACGTTGTGTGATAATTTCCAGGCAATCGGTGAAGAACTTTCTAAGATTAGCGATTTTGAACAAACGAACATTTCCATTTTTATATATATATACTAGCTGTACCCGGCCATGCGTTGCTGTGGCTCAGCAACGCATGTGCGTTGCTGAGCCAGAGCAACCTTCCCCTTGTCTCCCAGTCCTCACCACCATTCCCCCTCCCCTGTCCCCTCGTCATTCCAACCATTCTCCATTCCCCCGTCCCCCTCGTCCTCCCCACCATTTCCTCCCACCCTCATCCCTGCATCCTCCCCACCATCCCCTACTCCACCGTCCCGTCGTCCTTCTAACCATTCCCCACTCCGCCATCCCCTCATACTCTCCTCCATCTCCCACTCCCCCATCCCTCCGGCCTCCCTTTCATTCCCCTCTTCCCTGTTCCCTCGTCCTCTGCACCATCCCCCACTCTCCTGTCTCCTTGTCCTTCCCATCATTCTCCATTCCCCTGTCCTCTCGTCCCCACCATCCCCAACTCCCCCGTCCCCTCCATCCCCAACTCCCCCGTCCCCTCCATCCCCAACTCCCCCGTCCCCTCCATCCCCAACTCCCCCGTCCCCTCCATCCCCAACACCCCCGTCCCCTCATCCTTCCCACCATTACCCCCTTCCTTGTCCCGTCGTTCTCAGTACCATCCCCCACTCCCGTCCCTCGTCCTTCCCCACCATTCCCCACTCCCTCGTCCATTGAATTCCCAAATGATCTGATGTTCCATCACTGAAATATAAGAAAAACTATTAAAAAAACGAAATGAAAAAAAATGAAGAAATACAAAAATAAACAATACTCACGATGAACGGTATGGTAAACAACAAAGCTCAATTCCAACGCATTGTCACAAAATAATTAATTCAAAATGAAAATAATTCGAAATCTATGAAAATTCAAATTATTTAACAATGAAATTGGAAACATTGAAATGGAATCGTAACATACATAGTATAGCGTGAGTTGTTCTTACATGCAACAGATGGCGCGGTTTTTCACAAATACATGTTTTTACTGTCACAAGTGTGTGGCATCTCTACTTATACTCACGAAATTAACGGTATGGCAAACAACACGGCTAAATTCCAATGCAATATCACACAAAATAGTTACATCAAAATGAAAATAATTCGAAATATATGAAAATTTATTTTGTCAATGCAGTCAAAAAGATTGAAATGGACTCGTAACATACATATTAGTGTGTGTGGCTCTTACGTGCAACATATGACGCTGTTTCTTAAAGAAGATTTTTTTTACCTTTTGCATGTGTGGCATGCAAGAGCATCTATACTTTCGAAATGAATGGTGTGGTAAAAACATCTCAATTCCAACACAATGTCACACAAAGTAATTAAATCAAAATTAAAATATATCAATCTATGAAAATTAAATTTATTAATGCAATCGGAAACATTGAAGTGGAAATCATAACATATTTAGTATAACGTGTGTTGCTATTATGTTCAACATAGGGCACTGTTTTTCTTTAAATTATGTTTTTACCTGTGACAGGTATGGCATCAATATAGTAGGCATATAAAAACACGTTCATATCCGAATGCAACGTTATGTCAGAATTTCAAAGCAATCAGTGAAGAACTTTGGGAGATAACAGCGTGTGTCGCTATTTATTAAAGAAAAGCATGTTTTTTCCCGTCACAGGTGAGGCATGTATATAGCAAGTATATAAAAACATGAGCCTATTCAAATGCAACGTTGTCAAAATTTCAAAGCATTCGGTAAAGAGGTTTCAAAGATTTCTCTCACATGAAAAACACATGAAAAACAATTTTCCAAATAAGGCATGTTTTTTGTGTCAGACATGACATCAATAAAATATGTATATAAAAACCCACTCTGATGCGAATGAAACATTGTGTGAAAGTTTCAAAGCAATTGGTGAAGAACTTTAGGAGATTAGCGATTTTGAACAAACGAACATTTCTATTTTTATTTATATAGACTAGCTGTACCCGGCCACGCGTTGCTGTGGCTCAGCAACGCATGTGCGTTGCTGAGCCATAACAATCTTCCCTGTCCCCCAGTCCTCACCACCATTCCCCCCTCACCCATCTTCTCGGCCTCCCACCCATTCCCTACTCCACCGTCCCCTCGTCCTCTCCACCATCCCCTCTTCATTTCTACCATGCCCCACTTCCCTGTCCCTTTTTCCTCCACACCCTCTCTCATTTCCGCCCCCTTCGTCATCCCCACCATTCCCCACTCCCTCGTCCGATGCCTTCCCAAATGCCCTGATGTTCCCATCAGAAAATTGGGAACATAAAGTGATCTGATGTTCCCATTACTGAAATATAAGAAAAACAGGAAAAAAAATATAAATATGAAAAAATAAAAAAAAATAAACTACTCACGAAATGAACGGTATGGTAAACACAGCTCAATTCCAACGCAATTCACTCAAAATCTATAAATAAAAATGGAAATGTTCGTTTTTTCAAAATCGCTAATCTTCGAAAGTTCTTTACCGATTGCTTTGAAATTTTCACACGTTCCATTCGCATCCGAGCGGGTTTTTATATACATACTATATAGATGTGACGTCTGTGACGGGGAAAAAATATGCTATTATGAAAAACTGTGTTTTTCATGTGAGGAAAAATCTTCGAAACCTCTTTATCGATTGTTTTGAAATTTTTACACAACGTTGCATTCGAATAGGCGAGTGTTTTATATACCTACTATAGACATGCCTCACCAGTGGCAGGAAGAATTTTTTTTTTTTTTGAAAAACAGCCCCATCTGCAGGACGTAAGAGCAACACACACTATAATCTCCTAAAGTTCTTCACCAATTGCTTTGAAATTTTGGCAAAACGTTCCATTTGAATACATTCATGATTTTATACACCTGCAGTTTAGATGCCACACCTATGAAGGTAAACAAAAATTTTAAACAGCGCCATCTGTTGCACGTCAGAGCAATACAAAATGTTAAGATTCCATTTCAATGTTTCCGATTGAATTGATAAAATGAATTTTCATAGATTTTATTTTCATTTTCATTTAAATATTTTGTGACATTGCATTGGAATTGCGCTGTGTTGTTTACCATACCGTTCATTTTGTGGGTATATTTTTATCTTTTCATTTCATTTTTTAACTGTTCTATTTATTTTTCAGTGCATCAGTGCAGTTGGAGGTGAAATTGAGTTGTCGATTGATTTGTTTGAATTGAAGTATTTCGTTAGTATTTTTTGTTTTGAAAACAAGAAACTCTTCAACGCGCTTATTTCACAGATGCAAATGTGCAACAAACATCAATGAATCCATCTGCTACAACGTTAACTGCTTTCTTCACGTTATGTGAAAATGACGCATTTGCGAAAACATTGCTGTATTCGGAAGTGCTTACATATTGCACATGGAATGCCAGTAGAAAATCATTTGAACGACGCAAACGAGGAGAGCTAGTCGACGGACAACCTGGCATATTCAAACAAATTACAATAGGCAGACTGTACACCGTGCATTCCAATCAGAATGAATGCTTCTTTCTTCGCATTCTGTTGGTAAATGTGCCGGTCCAACGTCTTAACAACAATTTAAATTTGTCAATGGCGTAACACATGCCATTAACCGTATTGCATGTCAAGCTTTGAATTTATTGGCGAACGACCGACACCGGGATGTATGCATAAATATGCGTCAAAAATGTCACATCTTAATCAAATTCGTGCATTGTTTGCAATCATATTAACCACCGGCTCTCTCTCATCTCCAACAGAGGTTTGGGAGAAATATAAATCGCACATGGCTGAAAATATTATCCGTCGAATACGAAGGAAAATTCATATATGAACATGGATTCCAAAGCAAAAATATACAACGAAGCGTTGATAATGATAAAAGATTTTTGCTTAGAAATCGTGAACAAAGTTATCAATCAGTTGGAAATTCCATCAGCGAATAGAGCTGCTGCTGCTTCGTTCGATGTAGAATTACGTCGTGAACAAAATTAAAACATGGGTGATCTGTTAGTGTATGTGCAATCAAATATTCCTAAGCTAACGCTTGAGCGAATAGGCATTCACAATCAAATAATTCACTGTGAATAATGGGTTTGAAGAAATCTAATTAGATACACCAGGAGGAATTGGTAAAACCTTCCTAATTAGA
>NC_091190.1:37505595-37515595 GCF_040958095.1 Procambarus clarkii
ACTGTCAATCAACTGTTTACTAACTACTTTTTTTTTTTTTTTTTTTTTTTTTTTTCTTCCCCACACACCACACACACACACCCCCAGGAAGCAGCCCGTGACAGCTGACTAACTCCCAGGTACCTATTTACTGCTAGGTAACAGGGGCACTTAGGGTGAAAGAAACTTTGCCCATTTGTTTCTGCCTCGTGCGGGAATCGAACCCGCGCCACAGAATTACGAGTCCTGCGCGCTATCCACCAGGCTACGAGGCCCCGTACTCTGTGTGTGTGTGTGTCTGTGTGTGTGTGTGTGTCTCTGTGTGTGTGTGTGTGTGTCTCTGTGTGTGTGTGTGTGTGTCTCTGTGTGTGTGTGTGTGTCTGTGTGTGTGTGTGTGTGTGTCTCTGTGTGTGTGTGTGTCTCTGTGTGTGTGTGTGTCTCTGTGTGTGTGTGTGTCTCTGTGTGTGTGTGTGTCTCTGTGTGTGTGTCTCTGTGTGTGTGTGTGTGTCTCTCTGTGTGTGTGTGTGTGTCTCTGTGTGTGTGTGTGTCTCTGTGTGTGTGTGTGTGTGTCTCTGTGTGTGTGTGTGTGTGTGTGTCTCTGTGTGTCTGTGTGTGTGTGTGTGTGTGTGTGTGTGTGTGTGTGTGTGTGTGTTTACTAGTTGTGTTTACTAGTTGTGTTTACTAGTTGTGTTTACTAGTTGTGTTTACTAGTTGTGTTTACTAGTTGTGTTTACTAGTTGTGTTTTTACGGGGGTAGAGCTTTGCTCTTTCGGCCCGCCTCTCAACTGTCAATCAACTGTTTACTAACTACTTTTTTTTTTTCTCTCTCTCTCTCCCCACACCACACACACACACACCCCCCAGGAAGCAGCCCGTGACAGCTGACTAACTCCCAGGTACCTATTTACTGCTTGGTAACAGGGGCATTCAGGGTGGAAAAACTTTGACCATTTGTTTTCTGCCTCGTGCGGGAATCGAACCCGCGCCACAGAATTACGAATCCTGCGCGCTATCCACCAGGCTACGAGGCCCCTGTGTGTCTGTGTGTGTCTGTGTGTGTCTGTGTGTGTGTGTGTGTGTCTGTGTGTGTCTGTGTGTGTCTGGGTGTCCGCCTGGGTCGCTGTCTGTCTGTGTGTCTGGGTCTGTCTGTCTGTGTGTCTGGGTCTGTCTCTGTGTGTCTGGGGTCTCTGTTTGTGTGTCTGGGTCTGTCTGTCTGTGTGTCTGGGTCTGTCTGTCTGTGTCTGGGTCTGTCTTTGTCTGTGTGTCTGGGTCTGTCTGTCTGTGTGTCTGGGTCTGTCTGTCTGTGTGTCTGGGTCTTCTGTCTGTGTGTCTGGGTCTGTCTGTCTGTGTGTCTGGGTCTGTCTTTGTCTGTGTGTCTGTGTGCGTCTGTCTGTGTCTGTCTGTCTGTGTGCGTCTGTCTGTCTGTGTGCGTCTGTCTGTCTGTGTGCGTCTGTCTGTCTGTGTGTGCGTCTGTCTGTCTGTGTGCGCGTCTCTCTGTCTGTGTGCGCGTCTGTCTGTGTGCGCGTCTGTCTGTCTGTCTGTGTGCGCGTCTGTCTGTCTGTCTGTGTGTGCGTCTGTCTGTCTGTCTGTGTGTGCGTCTGTCTCTGTCTGTGTGTGCGTCTGTCTGTCTGTCTGTCTGTGTGTGCGTCTGTCTGTCTGTCTGTGTGTGCGTCTGTCTGTCTGTCTGTCTGTGTGTGCGTCTGTCTGTCTGTCTGTCTGTGTGTGCGTCTGTCTGTCTGTCTGTCTGTCTGTGTGTGCGTCTGTCTGTCTGTCTGTCTGTGTGTGCGTCTGTCTGTCTGTCTGTGTGTGCGTCTGTCTGTCTGTCTGTGTGTGCGTCTGTCTGTCTGTCTGTCTGTCTGTCTGTGTGTGCGTCTGTCTGTCTGTCTGTCTGTGTGTGCGTCTGTCTGTCTGTCTGTGTGTGCGTCTGTCTGTCTGTGTGCATCTGTGTGTCTAGGTCTGTGTGTCTGTCTGGGTCTGTGTGTATGTCTGGGTCTGTGTGTGTGTCTGGGTCTGTGTGTCTGTCTGGGTCTGTCTGTCTGTGTGTCTGTCTGTGTCTGTCTGTGTGTCTGTCTGTGTGTCTGGGTCTGTCTGTCTGTGTGTCTGTGTCTGGGTCTGTCTGTGTGTCTGTGTCTGGGTCTGTCTGTGTGTCTGTGTCTGGGTCTGTCTGTGTGTCTGTGTCTGTCTGTGTGTCTGTGTCTGGGTCTGTCTGTCTGTGTCTGGGTCTGTCTGTCTGTGTCTGGGTCTGTCTGTGTCTGTCTGGGTCTGTCTGTGTCTGTCTGGGTCTGTGTGTCTGGGTCTGTGTGTCTGGGTCTGTGTGTCTGGGTCTGTGTGTCTGGGTCTGTGTGTCTGGGTCTGTGTGTCTGGGTCTGTGTGTCTGGGTCTGTGTGTCTGGGTCTGTGTGTCTGGGTCTGTGTGTCTGGGTCTGTGTGTCTGGGTCTGTGTGTCTTGGTCTGTCTGTCTTGGTCTGTGTGTCTGTCTCTGTCTGTGTGTGTGTCTGTCTAGGTCTGTGTGTGTCTGGGTCTGGGTCTGGGTCTGTCGGTCTGGGTCTGTGTGTGGGGGGTTCTGGGTCTGTGTGTGTGTGTGTGTGTGCGCGCATGGGTGGGTCTGTGTGTGTGTTGGGGGGGGGGTCTGGGTCTGTGTGTGTGGGGGGGGGGTCTGGGTCTGTGTGTGTGGAAGGGTCTCGGTCTGTGTGTGTGGGGGTCTTGATCTATGTGTGTGTGTGGGGTCTGGGTCTGTGTGTGTGTGGGGTCTGGGTCTGTGTGTGTGGGGGGGTCTGGGTCTGTGTGTGTGTGTGTGGGGGGGGTCTTGGTCTGTGTGTGTGTGGGGGGGGGTCTGGGTCTGTGTGTGTGTGGGGGGGGTCTTGGTCTGTGTGTGTGTGTGGGGGGGGGGGTCTGGGTCTGTGTGTGTGTGGGGGGGGGGGGTCTTGGTCTGTGTGTGTGTGTGGGGGGGGGGGTCTTGATCTGTGTGTGTGTGTGTGGGGGGGGTCTTGGTCTGTGTGTGTGTGTGGGGGGGGGTCTTGATCTGTGTGTGTGTGGGGGGGGGTCTTGGTCTGTGTGTGTGTGGGGGGGGGGTCTTGATCTGTGTGTGTGTGTGGGGGGGGAAGGTCTGGGGGTCTCTGCACTTCAGTCTGCTCTGGCATTCTGCGAGACTATGGCGGCGGGCTCTTGTGGCATCCATTATGAGATGCTTCGCCATCTCCCTCCGTGCACCTCTCAGTATTTTCTATTTAGAGTCTGTATAATCGGGTCTGGGAGTCGTCGTCAGTTCCTGAGGACTGGCTCGATGCCGTTGTCCTCCCTGTTCGGAATCCAGGGTCTCTAGCGAGATTCCGTAAGGACTTCCGGCCTATTGGAGCCGGTCGGCCGAGCGGACAGCACGCTGGACTTGTGATCCTGTGGTCCCGGGTTCGACCCCGGGCGCCGGCGAGAAACAATGGGCAGAGTTTCTTTCACCCTATGCCCCTGTTACCTAGCAGTAAAATAGGTACCTGGGTGTTAGTCAGTTGTCACGGGCTGCTTCCTGAGGGTGGAGGCATGGTCGAGGACCGGGCCGCGGGGACACTAAAGTCCCGAAATCATCTCAAGATAATCAAGAAAGATACTGCCCTCACGAGTTTTCTGCCGGCTCTTTGAAGGTATGGTTAACGTTCGCATGATGTGGTTCTTAGAACACAATCACAACCTCTCCCCTTCTCAATTTGGTTTTCGCAAGTGCCGCAGCACAACATATGGCCTTGAGAACTTGAAAGTCTGTATTCGTACTGCTTTTGCAGCAAAGACCTCCGTTGTTGCCGTCATTTTTTACCCTGAAAAGGCTTAAGACACCAACTGGCGATATCATATTCCGTTCCAACTTCATTCTTTTGGCCTTCGTCGTAATCTCCCTCTCTTCTTCAAAACCTTCCCCTCTCGTCGCTTCTTTCGAGTGAGACGTGGTACCACTCTCTCTCTCTGCCCCTTTTAGGCAATATGAGGGTGTACCCAAAGGTAGAGTTCTGAGCACTACTCAGAACTCCCTCAATGGTCTTCTTTCCTCCCTTCCTTCTAGCGTTTTCTCCGCTCTCTCTGTCGACGATCTTACCCTTTACTGTCGGGATGGTGATTCGCCTCACCTTCAACGGCGGCTTCAATGTGCGATGGATGCCATATCGTCTTGGGCCACCGATCATGGCTTCAAGTTCTCTTCGTCTGACTTGTGCTATAACATTTACTTGGATGAATGTCGTTCTTCGTCCCTCTTTGTGGCTTTATAGTCATCCCCTTCTGTACAAGGATTCCGCTAAGATTTTGGGGTTAATCTTTGACACTCGTTTGTCTTGGTCGCCCCATCTCTCTCACCTGGGAGTTGATTGCTCTATGGCCCTTACCCTCAAGATTTTGTCCCATACTTCTTGGGGAGCGGATAGGTGCGCACTCCTCGCTTTACATTCCTCTCTCGTGTTGTCTAAACTCGATTAAGGTTGCCCTGCTTACCCATCTGCTTCTTCTCCTACTGTTTGCCGTCTTGATGCTTTGCACCATACTGGGTTCCGCCTCAGCTCTGGTGCCTTTCGTTCGACTCCCGTCCTCAGTTTATATGTTGACACTGGCTTCCTGTCTGTCCAGGACCGCCGTGATAGCTACTGTCTTCGCTATCTTGCGCGGTCCTTGCAACATCCTTCCTCTCGCCTGTCGTGCTTTAACTTTTACCCCTCCTATGGTTCCTGTTCCTCTTCGCCACCTCCCTCATTGTCCGGTTATCTCGCTTACAGGATTATCTTTCAGTTCATATTTTTAATGTTTCTCCTCGTATTATTCCTTCCTTGCCCCCGTGGAGTCCCCCTTCCGACGTTTTGTACATCCTTGTCCTACATTACTAAAGCTTTTACCCACTCCTACGATTCTGAAACGCCTTTTCTTGAGCGCTTTTCTTCGCACTCCCGCTTCGTTTTCATCTTCACCGATGGGTCTAAGTCTGCGGATGTTGTAGGCTACTGTTGTTTTTCCTGACCGCACTTTTATGTGTCGCTTACCTCCGGAGACTAGTATCTTCACAGCTGAACTTTATGCTGTTCTCTCTGAACTTCGTCTCCTGCTTTCTCGTTGTCATTCTTCCTTTGTGGTTGTCGTATACTCTCGTACTGCACTAATGGCTCTTGGATCCTTTATACCAGTCCATCAAGTGGTCGTCGAGATTCAGCATTGTTTGTTTCTTATTTCCAGTAAATTTAAGCCCGTTGAGTTTTGCTGGGTTCCCAGCCATATTGGTGTCAATTTAAATGAGCATACGGACGCTGCCGCTAGGAAAGCTGTCCACTGTTGTCCCATCTCCCGTAAACGTATTCCTTATTCCGACTTTTACCCAGTTATTCATTCCGCCATCCTTACCTGTTGGCAGGTTTGTTGGTCGTCTGTTATTGGTACCAAACAGCGTTCTCTTAAGAGCAGTGTGTCCTCATGGCCTTCTTCCAACCACTGTAACCGGCGGTGGAAAACCGCTCTGGCGAGGTTGCGTATTGGCCATACGCGCTTAGCTCACGGTCATTTAATGAAGCGCTGCCCAGCTCCATAGTGTCCAAATTGCATTGTCCCTCTTACGGTCGTGCATATTTTTGTTGAATGTCCTGACTTCCAGGACGAGCGTGTGTCATGCTTTCCGACCGTCCTTCTTGGTCGCTTGTCCCCTCGATAGAATTTTTGGTGAATCAGATACTTTTGATATCGTTTGCTTTATGAAATTATGTTCTCGTATTGGCATCCTTAGTGATATTAGGCGCCCTCTGATTATTCCGCACATTTGATGGTGCTTCATAACCTAACTGGTTTGGTGCCTTCTTTTGATAATTACTTAGACCGCGTGTGCAATGGAGGGGTTGGACCGCGTGTGCAATGGAGGGGTTGGACCGCGTGTGCGGGGGTCGAGCTAAACCAAATGTGTGATGGATGTTGGGAGGTGTTTACCAAGTGTATTCTCCTAGTTGTGCTGGTGGGGGTTGAGCTCTGGCTTCTTGGTCCCACCTCTCATCCATCAATCAACTGAAGTACAGATTCCTGAGCCTTCTGGGCTCTTTCATATCTACATATGAAACTGTGTATGGGGTCAGCCTCCATCACATCACTGCCTAACGCATCCCATCTGTTAACTACTGACACTAAAAACGTTTTATAACGTCCATGTGGCTCATTTGGGTTATTGGTTTCCAACTGTTCCCTTGTTCGAGTACCCCCATGGTAAACAACTTTTTATCTATCTTGTTGATTCCTCTTAGAATTTTGTAGGTAGTGGTCATGTCTCCCCGAGCTCTCCTTTCTTCCAGCGACGTTAGGTTCATTTCATGCAGCCTTTCCTCGTAACCTCCAAGGAAATTTCCTCATGCCTCTTAGTTCTGGGACTAGCCTAGTGGCATACCTTTGAACTTTTTCCTGCTTAGTCCTGTGCTTGACAAGGTACGGGCACAATGCTGTTGCCGGATACTCCAGGATTAGTCTTACATGTGGTATACAAGGTTCGAATGATTCCTTGCACAGGTTCCTGATCCTGTGAAAGTAAGGGAGGTGTTTACCAAGTGTGTGATGGGTGGTGGGAGGTATTTACCTCCATTACCTATTAAAATCTAGGTGTTCAGATATTACTTCATCATTTAATGATAACTTATTTGGGGTGTTTTTTTCTGAATACTTTCTTAGTTTCATGATTAAACATACAGCACAACAGGCTTCACGTGTAACCTAACAAGAATGGCTCAATTGTATGTGGATATAACAGCTGTAGTATTCTCTGGAACAGACGTGACAACTTATAGTAGCGGTTGATATAAGCTTCGTTGTCCACTATCAAAGATAACAAAGCAACGAACACATCAGCCACCACACTCGTAGCAAGCGTTCCTGCACCAACAAAGATGGTGCCATTTCCTCCCTCGCGTTCATGCGAGAGTAAATATTTATTTGTTTATACGGGAGAAAGGCGATTTAATTTTAATTCGCGCATGATCGTTTTGGATTATATTTCAAATTAAGTGTAAAGCATCAGAGACTAGTTTCTAGTTTAAATAGCTAAATGTATTAATTTCTTAACTCTTTGATTACGTAGAATGGAGAGACGTCACAAACGTGTCAACAATTATTTCATCGGAATAATATAATAGGAAATCCTTGTAATTTAGTTTATATGGTAATAAATTGTAAGTTACGTTTACCTAGTAGAAGACTAATCTTCATAGCCTTAAAGTATTATAAACTTAATGCACAATCATTTATGTAAGTGGTAAAATTTCCCATAACTTGTAACTATTGCCGGATGTGTTCGGAAAAAGTGAAAATACGACTATTGCAGGATGTGTTCAGAAGTGGACTTCAACC
Source organism: Procambarus clarkii (assembly GCF_040958095.1). Taxonomy (NCBI): domain Eukaryota; kingdom Metazoa; phylum Arthropoda; class Malacostraca; order Decapoda; family Cambaridae; genus Procambarus; species Procambarus clarkii. The sequence goes on from NC_091190.1 coordinate 37,512,915, forward strand.
TGCCCTCGGAGGTGCTGGAGATGGTTTTCTCGCACGTGCCTCTAGTGCATCTGTTGACGGTCGATGCAACTGTCTGTCGCTACTGGTACACAGTTATCCTCAACCCTGCGGTGAGTAATGCAACCATGCAGTGAGTAATTCATCCCTATAGTTAGTAATAAAATATGGCGGTGAGTTATATAATCGTTGAGTAATACAACACAATGGTGAGTAATATAATCCTACAGTGAGCAATATAACACTGAATTAAAAATTAAATAAATGGTGCATTTAAGTTTTCAAATTATGTAAAAAATTTAATTTGGAAATAACATGTGTAACTATTGAAAACTGCAGCATGCAGAATATGAATTTTTCGTAATTTACATTGTTTGTCATACTGTTAATTCGTTTGTCTTAATTTGCTATTGAACAATTTCAGTTTATTCCGTGGAGAAAAGTTCACCATAGACTGAAGCTGGCGCCATGGAGAGTACCATCCAACATGCCACTCCACCACGAGTGGGAGAGTGAAAAGCTGCCAACCATCCACATCATATCTACACACTGTCAGCACCACGGTTTTACTTCCGTGAGAGACTGTATCCCCAGTGTCATCAAGTAAGACAAGATAAACTGTATCACCAGTGCTATCAAGTGAGATAACACCATGAGACTATATTACCAGTGTCTTAATGTAAGATGATTCCAAGTGAGACTGTATAACTTATTATGCAAGATAACAATAGTGGAAACCATCACTACGACAGTGCATTTTTGCTTTCTCAAGGCAGGGGGGTAGTAGTCTGGGTTATTTTCAGTTACTCAGTGATACACTGTCATAGTCTGAGACATTTTTAGTTACCTCGGTGATGCATTGTTGTAGTACAAGGCATTTTTAGTTACCTACTTGGTGCACGGTCGTAGTCAGATCGGTTTTAGTTACCTCAGTAATGTGCAGCTCCAATCATGCCTAATTTTAGATGAGTGATGTCATTAGCCAGTCATAATCATCCCTCAATAAGTCTGTTTTTAATGATTGCATATTTATTTCCATTATAAATTATTTATTATTCAATTTCATTTTCTGATTGCTTATTTATTCCCATTTCCAAATATTAATAAATAATATTTTCAGTGATCACATACGTATTCCCATTTTCAAAGACTATTTATACCTTATAGCTTGTTAAAGATTATTTATTGAATGAAGGCCTAAACTGCATCACCTATTTATGTTTTCCCATGTTTAGTCAGTCATTAACTGCCACTAAGAAATTAAATAAACTAAAGAAGGCCTATCCACAAGAAGCAAGAAAATAGCACAATGTTAACACTCCTGTATTTACTCATGTCTCTCCTAGTATTGAATAAATAATCTATTGATATCCCCTTACATTCATCCACTTTAATCATGTCACCTATATAAATTTCCAGTTTGACAGCAGGATGCTGCTTATAGAAACTTTCCTAATAAGACTTCCAAAAAGCTGATTTAAATTGCCTTAGGAATTTTTGGGGTAAAATAGATTGGAAAGTCCTGGGCATGGGGGATGGGCCACTTTTGGAGCGAGACATAAACATAGCAATGGATGACATAAAAAGGGATTTTGATGTGGTCAAAACATAACTTATTGAAAAATATTCTAAGCAAAGCACAAAACGAAGTACCCTACGAATTGAAGAGATCAAATAATAATGACTCGAAATGGATAACAAAAGATCTGAAGAACCTCATAGGTAGACAGAAAGCTTGGTACAAAAGGACTAAGAATGGGGAAGTAAGTTTAGAACAACAATTCATCCAATTGTTAATGTTAAAAAAGAGATAAGGAGGACAAAAAGAAACTATGAAGCTCGCATAGTACGGCAAGCAAAGACAAATCCTAAAGATTTTTTCAGTTTTATTGAACAATGATTAGGGAAAAGATAGGGCCTTTAAAAACTGAGACAGGTCAGATAGCTGATAATAACGGAGATGAATAGTATTCTTAATATATATTATCTCTATTTACTAAAGAGGAACCTAACACTTTCCCTATCTCGTGACATAATGCGTCACTATTTTTTCTGTAGTCCTTTATCGTGATATCATTTGCGTCCAACAATAAAATGTTTGTATAAAATTCTATTTTTATCCGATCGACTTTGGGATAGGTTCAAAATAAGCGCTCATAAATTGCCCACAATTTCATAGCAAAATGAAAGATTTAACATGAAAATTTGTCAGAACATTAGAAAGAGATAAATAATTTTGTGATGATGAGCGTCCAAACTTAAAATATTTGGTAAAATCAGTTATTGCTATAATATTGCGGGACTAGTTTTAAAATACGCGCCTTTATATTGTGAACAATTTGATACCAAAATGAAAGATGTAAGACGATTTTTTTTTAATCAAACTGAAAGAGTAGACATTAGGCCGCTGTGTGCAAACTGGTGCTCGTTCACAGGTAACTTTAGGCTTTGCTGTGGGGAGTCACGCCGGGCGTTTGGACATTATATGCATATACGCCTGCGGGAAATATAATTGCAAACACAATGATACCAAACAGAACGACGTAGCACGAGAATTAGGGTTAGCAAACTGAAACGAGTATTCACATTTTTTTCTGATTTTGTGCACTCGTGGGTAATTTTTGCCGACTTTCCCCCCTCCCTGTCCAGCTCGTTGTTGCCGTGAGGGGGCTTGGTGGGCAGCT
>NC_091190.1:37525595-37535595 GCF_040958095.1 Procambarus clarkii
TCATTGAAATGTATGCATGTTTACTCAATCTCCATCACCTCTCCGTCCTACATCCATCCATTACAGCTGTGCGGGGCTATCTTGTCAAGGTCTCACCTTCGCGGCGGATTGAGGTGTACTGAGATAGTCAATGTAAAGGGACTATCTCTTACCCTTACCCTTACCCTCCCCCCGTCCACCCCCACTTACCCTTACCCCTACCACCCCTCCATGGCCGAACCATCACTGCCCCCTTCCCAGACCGGATGTTCAACTAAGCTTTAGTATCACCATTCTTTGCTGAAATAGCATTTTTTTAAAGATTATCCAGTCATAAGCTGGTCTTCAGTCTTATTATTATAACAAATCTTAATTTGATGTAAACACAACTGCGTGGGATATACATAGCACTCAGTGGACTCTCTCTCTCGCTCTCTCTCTCTCTCTCCAGATCATTTAATAGTTGGGGAAAGTAACATCATTTCCTTTCTCCTGCTGCCGCTGTTCACGTATCTTTCTCCATTTCACTTAGACTAATGGCAATTTTCGAGACCCATCGCTCACACCCTTATAACCTTGTAAGGTAACACGACCAACATGATGACAGCATTCTTTGCTCAAATATCATTAATGTAACGTGGACAATATACTAACTTCGTTCTTTGCCCAAATAACATTTTAAGAGTAACGAGCAACTTTCCGTCGATGTCTGAATAATGAAATATAATACCATGTTTAGCCATTACTGTACATCCAAACACAATAAAATATTTTTTTTGTTCCACACATACAAATTCCAAGCAAGTAAGCGTATATACGATAATATGGAAAAACACAGTCTTGATACTATTATTAAATTGACTTGTTCATTATCCCTGAGTTCAAGGCTGTCTCTCTTAAGACCTACATCATCCAATGTAAACACCAATCGATGAGAATAAGACCAGTGAGTCGATAGTGAAATAGCTCTGGGTTAAGTCTGTTTTTCAGTTCTTGTAACACTGTCAATGTAGCGTAATGGGAAACCAGTCTTTCTACTGCCTACATAAATAGCGTTTGAAAATGTATGCAAGTCTAGACAAACTCCTATAGCCCTTACATTCTAACACAAATAAAATATTAGCACATGATTGCATCGCATTATATCATCATTAAGTAACGTGGAGATCAACTTTCTGGCTGTTGTCCGAATATCATTATTGAAATGTGAACTCCATTTAGCCAAACACTATATCTCCATTACATCTCATAGCTTATGAATATTGCTGTATACCAGTTTTAACCCTCTATAACACAATGTAACATAACTTTCTACAGACCAAATATCGTTTTTAAATGAAAGTATGACTTAGTCCTTATTCATTACATCTCTCACCATTTAAAATATTGGCGTCTACCCCTTTTAGCCCTCTGTAACACAATGTAACGCAACGTAACGTAACGCAAATCAACTTTTGCAGACCAAAATGTCATTTTGAGACGGAAAGTGAGGGATTAGTCCTTATTCATTACATCTCTCACCATATAAAATATTGACCTCGACCCCTTTTAGCCCTCTGTAACACAATGTAACGCAACGTAACGTAACGCAATCAACTTTTTGCAGTCCAAAATGTCATTTTGAAACGGAAAGTGAGGGTTAGACCATCTCCATTACATCTCTTACCATATAAATAATTGATGGCTACCCCTTTTAGCCCTCTGTAACACAATGTAACACAACGTAACATATCGCAAATCGACTTTTGCAGTCCAAAATGTCATTTTTAAATGAAAGTATGACTTAGTCCATCTTCATTACATCTCTCACCATATAAAATATTGGCGTCTACCCCTTTTAGCCCTCTGTAACACAATGTAACGCAACGTCGCGTAACGCAAATCAACTTTTTGCAGTCCAAAAGGTCATTTTGAAACGGAAAGTGAGGGTTAGCCCATCTCCATTACATCTCTACCATATAATTAATTGTTGACTACCCCTTTTAGCCCTCTGTAACACAATGTAACACCGTAACGTATCGCAAATCAACTTTTTGCAGTCCAAAATGTCATTTTTTAAATGAAAGTATGACTTAGCACATCTCTTACCATATAATATTGACCTCTACCAGTTTTAGCCCTCTAACACAATGTAACGTAACGCAATCAACTTTTACAGTCCAAAATGACATTTTTAAATAAAGTAGGACTTAGTCCATCTCCATTACATCTCCTTCCATAAGAATATTACGGTCTACCAGTTTTAGCCCTCTGTAACACAATGTAAAGTAACGGGGAAAATCATCTTTGTCGGATGAGCAAATAACATTATTGAAAATGACATCCGTGTTTAGCCATTACATCCAAACACACAAGAAAAATATTACCGCTTTTCTTGAGAAACTTATATGTGGAGATCATATCTCCAGAGTCCACACAATAAGCCACACATCACACATCTTCTGTTTTCAAATCGCAGCTCGCATCTAATTTAATGTTATTTTTTTTTTGCAGAAACTATGTTTTTGAGATTATGCTCAATGTCGGCAATTACTATTCGTATCATCAAACTCCTTTCAGTCAACAAATTCTCATTTCATATCGCGTGTGTAGATTAGCGAGGGAAGGCAAACATAGCGTGCAGCTAGTCAAAACTTATCATAACAGATATGATTTCACAGAGTTTTTCAACCCTTGCCAGTTTTTTTTCAATGTTATCTCTTCACTCGTGCTAAGTGAGTCAGACAAAATGTGACATTTCATTTCATTATTAGCCATGCAATATGCTATTAGCTAGGTAGTCAAAACATATAACAAGCGTTATTTCACAGGAATTTTTTCTAGCAAATATGCTTCCTTAAACAGTTCAACACATCAAACACCAGCAGTCTGCGAAATTCCCTTTAGTCAATAATCATCCTTTACAGTATTTCTTGACTAGAATAGCACTCCAAAACATAGGTGGTCATTTTTATTCTCACTGTCGCACTATAGTCAATAATTTGTTTCGCAGAGTGACAAGTTATGCATAGTGACGAGATTTCATGGTGTGCATAGTTTAAGAGAGTTCACACTGTATTAATTACGGTCATGAATATCTTATGTTATGTTTATGAAGACCATCTCTTCTTATTTTTTATCATTTTCGCGCCACACAGCTTTACACTCTTCTCATATTCTTTTTCAAATAAAGTTTGCTTACTGTTTTCCAGTAGATCGGCCTCACATTACATACATTAATCAATTTTCAAATTCAGTTCAGTTCTTTTCAATATCGCAGCTTTGGTGCCCTCACAGCCTGTATCTAGTTCAAGACCTCTTATTATCAATGTCATTAATACGGATATCATCAACCACGTATTGGATGTCTCTGTCATTCAGTCATCAACGTAGTATGTGTTTAATGAACGTGAGAATCACTTCATGTGCACTCATTTTAGTTTAGTTTTAAGTTTTACATCTTGAATTAATACTGCTATTGGATAGCTCAGACATTCAGTTAACATCTCAGTAAGTGAAAATCTTTTCATGTGAGCTCATTTTTAGTTTAGGATAAGGTTTTTCCATCGTGAAATGCTATTATCAGTAACAAGGTATTGGATGACACTACCATTCAGTTTATATCTCAGTAACTGTTTACTGAACATTGTTATCCATCCATGCAACCTCATTTTTTAGTTTTAAGTTTCTACGTCGTAAAAATAAAATATTACTATCACCACCCATGTATCGGATAGCTCAACCATTCAGTTAACATCTCAGTAAGTGAAAATCTTTTCATGTGAGCTCATTTTTAGTTTAGGATAAGGTTTTCCATCGTGAAATGCTATTATCAGTAGCCAGGTATTGGGTGGGTGGAACATCCAGTTTACATCTCAGTAACAGTTTACTGAACATAGTTATCCCTCCATGTGACCTCATTTTTAGTTTAAACTTTCTCAATCGTAAATAAAAATAAAATATTACTATCACAAACCTTGTATTGACCTGCTCCGGCATTCAGTTTACATCTCAGTAAGTGTTTACTGAATGCAAAATCGCTACATGTGTGGTCATAAGGTTTTCTCATCGTGAAATGCTATTATCAGTAACCAGGTATTGGATGACACTACCATTCAGTTTACATCTCAGTAACTGTTTACTGAACATTGTTATCCATCCATGCAACCTCATTTTTTTTAGTTTCAAGTTTGTACATCGTAAAAAATAAATATTACTATCACCACCCATGTAACGGTAGCTCAACCATTCAGTTTACAGCTCAGTAACTGTTTACTGAACATAGACATCCCTCCATGCGAGCTCATTTTTTAGTTTAAAGTTTCTCCATCGTAAAAAATAAAATATTACTATCAAAAACCATGTATTGGGTGGGTCAACCATCCAGTTTACATCTCAGTAACAGTTTACTGAACATAGATATCCCTCCATGTGACCTCATTTTTAGTTTAAAGTTTCTCCATCCTAAATAAAAAATAAAATATTACTATCACAAACTTTGTATTGACCAGCTCTGGCATTCAGTTTACAACTCAGTAAGTGTTTACTGAATGCAAAATCGCTACATGTGTGGTCATTTAGTTTAAAGTTTCTCAATCTTAAAATATTACTATCAACATCAACCATGCATTGGCCGGCTTAGTCTTTCAGTTTACATCTCAGTAAGTGTTTACTGAATGCAAAATCGTTAAATGTGTGGTCATTTAGTTTAAAGTTTCTCAATCTTTAAATATTACTATCATCATCAACCATGCATTGCCTGGCTAGTCTTTCAGTTTACATCTCAGTGAGTGTTAACTGAATGTGGAAATTATCACGTGTTAGCATTTAGTTTAGTTTCAAGTTTCAATTAAATACTAACACCATCCCGGTATTGGGCTGTCGGGCATTCAGTTACACACTCGGAGAGTGTTTACTGAACGTCGAAATCATTTCCTGTAGGCCCGTTTTTTACTTAAACCCGTCTCCACTCCAAACCAGTCAGGACCGGCGGTCCTGACTTGGACCGGAGGTCCGGTTTGGAGTGGAGACGGGTTTAAGTAAAAAACGGGCCTACAGGAAATGATTTCGACGTTCAGTAAACACTCTCCGAGTGTGTAACTGAATGCCCGACAGCCCAATACCGGGATGGTGTTAGTATTTAATTGAAACTTGAAACTAAACTAAATGCTAACACGTGATAATTTCCACATTCAGTTAACGCTCACTGAGATGTAAACTGAAAGACTAGCCAGGCAATGCATGGTTGATGATGATAGTAATATTTAAAGATTGAGAAACTTTAAACTAAATGACCACACATTTAACGATTTTGCATTCAGTAAACACTTACTGAGATGTAAACTGAAAGACTAAGCCGGCCAATGCATGGTTGATGTTGATAGTAATATTTTAAGATTGAGAAACTTTAAACTAAATGACCACACATGTAGCGATTTTGCATTCAGTAAACACTTACTGAGTTGTAAACTGAATGCCAGAGCTGGTCAATACAAAGTTTGTGATAGTAATATTTTATTTTTTATTTAGGATGGAGAAACTTTAAACTAAAAATGAGGTCACATGGAGGGATATCTATGTTCAGTAAACTGTTACTGAGATGTAAACTGGATGGTTGACCCACCCAATACATGGTTTTTGATAGTAATATTTTATTTTTTACGATGGAGAAACTTTAAACTAAAAAATGAGCTCGCATGGAGGGATGTCTATGTTCAGTAAACAGTTACTGAGCTGTAAACTGAATGGTTGAGCTACCGTTACATGGGTGGTGATAGTAATATTTATTTTTTACGATGTAGAAACTTGAAACTAAAAAAAATGAGGTTGCATGGATGGATAACAATGTTCAGTAAACAGTTACTGAGATGTAAACTGAATGGTAGTGTCATCCAATACCTGGTTACTGATAATAGCATTTCACGATGGAAAAACCTTATCCTAAACTAAAAATGAGCTCACATGAAAAGATTTTCACTTACTGAGATGTTAACTGAATGTCTGAGCTATCCAATAGCAGTATTAATTCAAGATGTAAAACTTAAAACTAAACTAAAATGAGTGCACATGAAGTGATTCTCACGTTCATTAAACACATACTACGTTGATGACTGAATGACAGAGACATCCAATACGTGGTTGATGATATCCGTATTAATGACATTGATAATAAGAGGTCTTGAACTAGATACAGGCTGTGAGGGCACCAAAGCTGCGATATTGAAAAGAACTGAACTGAATTTGAAAATTGATTAATATATGTAATGTGAGGCCGATCTACTGGAAAACAGTAAGCAAACTTTATTTGAAAAAGAATATGAGAAGAGTGTAAAGCTGTGTGGCGCGAAAATGATAAAAAATAAGAAGAGATGGTCTTCATAAACATAACATAAGATATCCATGACCGTAATTAATACAGTGTGAACTCTCTTAAACTATGCACACCATGAAATCTCGTCACTATGCATAACTTGTCACTCTGCGAAACAAATTATTGACTATAGTGCGACAGTGAGAATAAAAATGACCACTTATGTTTTGGAGTGCTATTCTAGTCAAGAAATACTGTAAAGGATGATTATTGACTAAAGGGAATTTCGCAGACTGCTGGTGTTTGATGTGTTGAACTGTTTAAGGAAGCATATTTGCTAGAAAAAATTCCTGTGAAATAACGCTTGTTATATGTTTTGACTACCTAGCTAATAGCATATTGCATGGCTAATAATGAAATGAAATGTCACATTTTGTCTGACTCACTTAGCACGAGTGAAGAGATAACATTGAAAAAAAACTGGCAAGGGTTGAAAAACTCTGTGAAATCATATCTGTTATGATAAGTTTTGACTAGCTGCACGCTATGTTTGCCTTCTCTCGCTAATCTACACACGCGATATGAAATGAGAATTTGTTGACTGAAAGGAGTTTGATGATACGAATAGTAATTGCCGACATTGAGCATAATCTCAAAAACATAGTTTCTGCAAAAAAAAAATAACATTAAATTAGATGCGAGCTGCGATTTGAAAACAGAAGATGTGTGATGTGTGGCTTATTGTGTGGACTCTGGAGATATGATCTCCACATATAAGTTTCTCAAGAAAAGCGGTAATATTTTTCTTGTGTGTTTGGATGTAATGGCTAAACACGGATGTCATTTTCAATAATGTTATTTGCTCATCCGACAAAGATGATTTTCCCCGTTACTTTACATTGTGTTACAGAGGGCTAAAACTGGTAGACCGTAATATTCTTATGGAAGGAGATGTAATGGAGATGGACTAAGTCCTACTTTATTTAAAAATGTCATTTTGGACTGTAAAAGTTGATTGCGTTACGTTACATTGTGTTAGAGGGCTAAAACTGGTAGAGGTCAATATTATATGGTAAGAGATGTGCTAAGTCATACTTTCATTTAAAAAATGACATTTTGGACTGCAAAAAGTTGATTTGCGATACGTTACGGTGTGTTACATTGTGTTACAGAGGGCTAAAAGGGGTAGTCAACAATTAATTATATGGTAGAGATGTAATGGAGATGGGCTAACCCTCACTTTCCGTTTCAAAATGACCTTTTGGACTGCAAAAAGTTGATTTGCGTTACGCGACGTTGCGTTACATTGTGTTACAGAGGGCTAAAAGGGGTAGACGCCAATATTTTATATGGTGAGAGATGTAATGAAGATGGACTAAGTCATACTTTCATTTAAAAATGACATTTTGGACTGCAAAAGTCGATTTGCGATATGTTACGTTGTGTTACATTGTGTTACAGAGGGCTAAAAGGGGTAGCCATCAATTATTTATATGGTAAGAGATGTAATGGAGATGGTCTAACCCTCACTTTCCGTTTCAAAATGACATTTTGGACTGCAAAAAGTTGATTGCGTTACGTTACGTTGCGTTACATTGTGTTACAGAGGGCTAAAAGGGGTCGAGGTCAATATTTTATATGGTGAGAGATGTAATGAATAAGGACTAATCCCTCACTTTCCGTCTCAAAATGACATTTTGGTCTGCAAAAGTTGATTTGCGTTACGTTATGTTGCGTTACATTGTGTTACAGAGGGCTAAAAGGGGTAGACGCCAATATTTTATATGGTGAGAGATGTAATGAAGATGGACTAAGTCATACTTTCATTTAAAAATGACATTTTGGACTGCAAAAGTCGATTTGCGATATGTTACGTTGTGTTACATTGTGTTACAGAGGGCTAAAAGGGGTAGCCATCAATTATTTATATGGTAAGAGATGTAATGGAGATGGTCTAACCCTCACTTTCCGTTTCAAAATGACATTTTGGACTGCAAAAAGTTGATTGCGTTACGTTACGTTGCGTTACATTGTGTTACAGAGGGCTAAAAGGGGTCGAGGTCAATATTTTATATGGTGAGAGATGTAATGAATAAGGACTAATCCCTCACTTTCCGTCTCAAAATGACATTTTGGTCTGCAAAAGTTGATTTGCGTTACGTTATGTTGCGTTACATTGTGTTACAGAGGGCTAAAAGGGGTAGACGCCAATATTTTATATGGTGAGAGATGTAATGAATAAGGACTAAGTCATACTTTCATTTAAAAACGATATTTGGTCTGTAGAAAGTTATGTTACATTGTGTTATAGAGGGTTAAAACTGGTATACAGCAATATTCATAAGCTATGAGATGTAATGGAGATATAGTGTTTGGCTAAATGGAGTTCACATTTCAATAATGATATTCGGACAACAGCCAGAAAGTTGATCTCCACGTTACTTAATGATGATATAATGCGATGCAATCATGTGCTAATATTTTATTTGTGTTAGAATGTAAGGGCTATAGGAGTTTGTCTAGACTTGCATACATTTTCAAACGCTATTTATGTAGGCAGTAGAAAGACTGGTTTCCCATTACGCTACATTGACAGTGTTACAAGAACTGAAAAACAGACTTAACCCAGAGCTATTTCACTATCGACTCACCGGTCTTATTCTCATCGATTGGTGTTTACATTGGATGATGTAGGTCTTAAGAGAGACAGCCTTGAACTCAGGGATAATGAACAAGTCAATTTAATAATAGTATCAAGACTGTGTTTTTCCATATTATCGTATATACGCTTACTTGCTTGGAATTTGTATGTGTGGAACAAAAAAAATATTTTATTGTGTTTGGATGTACAGTAATGGCTAAACATGGTATTATATTTCATTATTCAGACATCGACGGAAAGTTGCTCGTTACTCTTAAAATGTTATTTGGGCAAAGAACGAAGTTAGTATATTGTCCACGTTACATTAATGATATTTGAGCAAAGAATGCTGTCATCATGTTGGTCGTGTTACCTTACAAGGTTATAAGGGTGTGAGCGATGGGTCTCGAAAATTGCCATTAGTCTAAGTGAAATGGAGAAAGATACGTGAACAGCGGCAGCAGGAGAAAGGAAATGATGTTACTTTCCCCAACTATTAAATGATCTGGAGAGAGAGAGAGAGAGCGAGAGAGAGAGTCCACTGAGTGCTATGTATATCCCACGCAGTTGTGTTTACATCAAATTAAGATTTGTTATAATAATAAGACTGAAGACCAGCTTATGACTGGATAATCTTTAAAAAAATGCTATTTCAGCAAAGAATGGTGATACTAAAGCTTAGTTGAACATCCGGTCTGGGAAGGGGGCAGTGATGGTTCGGCCATGGAGGGGTGGTAGGGGTAAGGGTAAGTGGGGGTGGACGGGGGGAGGGTAAGGGTAAGAGATAGTCCCTTTACATTGACTATCTCAGTACACCTCAATCCGCCGCGAAGGTGAGACCTTGACAAGATAGCCCCGCACAGCTGTAATGGATGGATGTAGGACGGAGAGGTGATGGAGATTGAGTAAACATGCATACATTTCAATGATCACAGTTAACATAAACAATTTGTAGGTAGAGATCGCGTCTTCGTGACGATATGGAATGTTTCTCTCTTTTAGTAAACGCTAGCCTACTGACTTTGACTGAGTTTACTAAGTGAAGAGCCTTGTGGTGGACTTTAGAGAGGGTGAGAGAGGGTGAGAGAGGG